>NW_024539317.1:0-147019 GCF_016758775.1 Suillus clintonianus
CATTCTTACCAATCCATGTGATGAATCATGCTTAGTAATCTGGCCTCCAAAAAGGTATAAAAGGAGCCCATTTTACACCCTGTGAATATAGCTTCCCACTTTACACATAAGTGCAGGCCATTGGTGCCTAGAAGACATTGAAACTTCCCACTTTAAACCTATCCCACTATTTGGAGAGTGAGATTAAGGCAAGACATAGTCAAAGTGCCGGTGAAGTACGAATTTAAGTCAAACTTCCACTCTAAACCTATCCCACTATTTGAGAGTGAGATTAAGGCAAGACATAGTGAGGGTGCAAGTATCATTTCAACAAAGTAACTGCTAGTTATACGATTAACTAGGTTGCTCGCTATTACTATTTTATTGAGCTAAGCTCCACGTATACTTAACGAATAACTCTCTCTTTTACGGTTAGAGAGACACGAAACAGGAGAACACGACAAAGTTGAAACAGACTTTCATAGGTTGAAACACGACCTACTAGGGTGAAACATACCTATCATATTTCTATCCACGACAAATCCACAGTTGCATTTCTATATAGTTTCTTCAAACAAATAGAGGTAACTTGTTTACTCTTTGACCACCCACGAACGACACATTATCAACCGAGAAGTAACAAAAATCCGTTGACCGTGGACTTGAGGAGCTGGCAACTTTTAGTCTTATGAAAGTGTAGTTGTGATTGTCACTGCATTTTTACACGCTTCTATATAAGACCCTCAAGTAACAAGACAGCGGACCCTGCCCTTCCTTCCCACCTCCCTTCCTCCAACAGTCGCTCTTGTAGTGGCCCTTCCTATCGCAGTTGTGGCACACCACGTCTGCGTTCTGCTGGTTGGAGTTACCAGTCTCGCGGCTCCTCCCTTGGCCTGCTCTAGCTGTAAAAGCTGAGTTGCTGCCCTTCTTCCCAGCTCGACGTTCTGAGAGCTGGCGATGCTCGTACTCCTCGGTGACCACACTGATCAACTCGTAGGGGGTGAGTACCTTCTGGGCTATTTTGGCCACTGCGTTTATTGACGAGACCAATGGGCGGTAGGATTCAGGCAATGAGCCCAATGTTATCGCATAGAAATCGCGATCCTCGATACTCGCGCCCATCCCCGCAAGCAGCTCTCGGAGGCGTAGTTGCTCCCCGAAATGCGCCTTCAAATCGCCTCCTTCCTCGCATCTCAATTCTTGGAGTCTGCGGCGGAGGTCTATCTGGACCAATTCCGTCTTTCCCTCGTGGATTTTGCACACCTCGTCCCAGATTGCGGCTGCGCTGCCTAAATTCTGGACCCGAAGTAGGAGCTGATCGGAAATGGTGCTGAAGATCTGTTGTTTTACCAGTGAGTCCTTCTGCTGGTATTCGTCTATCTTATCCTCTAGATCCTCTAGGTCCTCGTCCGTCGGCTGAGTGCCGTCTGGCATCTTTAGTTTTCCTGTCGACGGATCAACATCGAAGGGAACGGGCTTTGTCTTACGACTGTCGGTATATCGCATCAGGCCTCGAGCGCCAAGTGCCGTTAACATTCTTCCCTTATAGGTTATCCAATTCAAGCCGTCGTCGGCGAGCTTTGGGATGTTGAACAGCGCAGAGTTGGTGCTGGGGAGCGTAGTATCCATGGTCGAGACTAGGCATTGGCACGGGTAAACCCGCGGGTATCCAGACCTCGACCCGCACCCGTACCCGCAATGTACCCATACCCGTGTACCCAAGGGTACCAGGGGGTACGGGTCTTCGCGTGGGTCGGAGCGGGTACAGCGGGTATGGTACCCATGAGGGGTAAACCCGCGGTGTACATTCAAATCTAGCTACTAGACATGCGAGAACTACACAATGATATCATCCCAGCCCTCATCCAACTCCCGCTCTTTTCCTTCGAGGTCAGGCTTGCATGTCACAGCAGTAACATCCTTGTCTTTCACCAGACCAAGGAGACTCCAACTTCCAAGGCAAAGAAGAGCTCGTGTCGTTTGCGCCGAAAGTCTTGAACGCACGTGAGAAAGAATGAGCCGTCCGCGAGAAAAAATGCGCTCGACGTCAACAGACGTTGCTGGAAAGCCACATTAAAAACATCGAAGATTCACGTCAGAATAAAAACAAACTCACCTGGAATTGACAGGTAATCTAGGGCCATGCGAGAGAGGCGTGGGTACATAGCGCGACGTTCGTGCCACCAAGCCAGTACATCACCGACTTTTTCAGCATCGGTGCTTAGATATTTGTCGAGCTCGTGTGATATGACTTGAGGTGCGGCCAGTGTTGGGAGTGAGTCGAAGATATTCAACGTCTCGTCAATGACATTGTGAGCATCAATCTATGGCAACATTTAACAGCAATAGATTAGTTAAATAATGAGGGACACGGAGACATGAAACTTACCTCGTCACCAGCATTGACACCCTGAGCAACTGTTTGCACAGCATATGACCGGTCATACACCTCACGCACGAGATGTTCAGCCGTGGTAACCCACTCATTCTCCCAGCCTGCATTCCGGAAGTATTGCAGTTTGTGCTGGGGATGAAGGACTGCCGGTGAAAAAAATATGAAGTTAGCATCATCATAAGAAGGAAGACTTGACAAGAGCATACCCATAGCCACACGGTATGTTTCGGAGGTATCAGTGAGCGAATAGTATCTGTTGAGGGTTCTTTTTGCCAGTTTCAATGCCGCGTGAATGGCAGGGTCAAGGACGTGAGCGTTAAGGATACCGTTGGTGAACGTCGTGTCGATATGGTCCATCGCTGGGATGACCATCGCAAGATTGGGAGTTGATCGCGAGAAGTATTGGGTAGCATGCTTGAGGATCTGTAGAAGGTCAGTCACAGCTTGTGTAATGTGTGACGTGTCACTTACCTTCAGAACATCTCGCAGCTGTGTCACAAGTGTCCACGCGTGATCATCTAATTCATACACTCCAAGTCCCAACTTACGCTTATCAGTCATCGCATCAATCGCTTTGCGGTGATCGATCACAAACTCCAACATATCAAATGTGGAGTTCCAACGGGTCGACACATCACGCGGCATGATCCTGGATCCAAGTCCTAGTTCCTCAGTAGCGTCTTTCCATGCAGGGAGAAGGAGTGTAGTAGAGTGGACAATCTTGAAGGCAAGTTTGTGCAGCTGGTGAGTGGATTAATTTTTCATGTCTTTAATCATGTATAAACTCAAACTTGCCTTTACTAGTGTCAATCTAATGGGCCGAATGTTTGCTTCCAATGCAGTGCGTTCATGCGCTGTCAGCAGGTCTATTTCGTCGACCAACCCATCCTCATTGTCAACATCCTCTGCATCCAGGTCACCATCCCCGTTCTCTGCAATTGTGGCTTCATCCTCGCTCCTCATATCTCTCGCCATATCCGAGTCAAGTGCAAGTGACTCTGCGTCAGTGGGAACATCTTTGGCCTTCGGTAAGTCAAACTGCTTTATTAATGATTTCGCCACGAGGTTGATTACATGCAAAAAGCATCGTGTTCGTGATGTGGGCCCTCCGAAGTGAGCTACGAGGTCGGCAAGCTCAGTCGTGAGTGTGTCATTAGAGCTTGCGTTGTCGGCCGTGATGCTCAGTATCTGCAGGATGGTAAGCAGCTGTACTGTGAAGCGCCGTCATCTACTCAACGCCAGCACTGTGAAGCGCTGGCACCAACCCCCCTTCGCCAATGCCAACACCAACCTCCCACCAACGCTGGCACCAACCCCCCCTTCGCCAATGCCAACACCAACCCCCCACCAACGCTGGCACACCAACCCCCCTTCGCCAATGCCAACACCAACCCCCCACCAACGCTGGCACACCAACCCCCCTTCGCCAATGCCAACACCAACCCCCCACCAACGCTGGCACACCAACCCCCCTTCGCCAATGCCAACACCAACCTCCCACCAACGCTGGCACCAACCCCCCTTCATATAGTACGCATCATGGTGAGTGGTACTGACCTTGTCAGTTATTCCGAAGTCAGCTAAAATTTTAGCAAAGGCCTCTGCGAGATTGGCACCAGAATGTGACTGACTTGCCGTCAGTCTCAGGGTGATGTGAAGCTAATCGAGCACACCCACCTGCGCAACTTCAACAACATCAAGAACCATGGCCAGAGGTTTGCCCTGGTGTTCAAGGTGCACAGAGACCACCACAAAGGCCTTATGATTAGGTGAGGTCCATGCATCTGTCGCGAAGTTGAGTTCACCATCATATTCCTTTCAGATTTTTAGTTTTTTTTTGTGACATTCGACAACGGTGTGCATCACCTGCAGCATTCGTGCGATCCGTTGTCGAACATTCGCGAATACAAGTTTCACGTCGTGTGACACCGTGGAAGGTGAAGGTAGGTAGTATTCAGGACGCCCCGTCTTCATCAACGACTGAAATCCTCGGTCGCTGACAGTCTCAAATGGTCGTAGGCTTTCCGAGACCCAACGCACGATCTCTGCCCTTTGGCAATGTGTCAGTAGCGTGTTCATGTACATACTAGTGAGTACTTACTTGGTTTCAGTCTTCGTGTGTTGCCTATGTGAATAGGTCACTTTACCCTTAGATGTTCTTTCGAAAGAGGACATGATAGTGCCGGATTTCAGTAAGTTTTTGATGACGCCTTCACGTGCTGCTGCTGCTGATTTAGTCTCTTGTGCGGCATCATATGCCTCTGGCCCCCAGCAGCTCTTGGCGTGCTTGGCCATGTTGCTCGTCGACTTCGCATCGCCCTTGTCGAGGTAGCGCCGAACGCGCTGTTTGCAACCCTTCCCCATGCACTGGAATACATGGGAGCGCCGCCCGCCAATATATTCAATGCTTGGTATTGGCTCGTAGAACGCATAAACCGGTGATGTCCACCCTTTTTTTAGCTTGTCTGTGAAATAAAAACTGATTAACATAATGGTATGCTCAGGATAATTAACTTGCCGAGCTCAGCTTCTGAGGTCTCAGCATCATCAGATGACGTCTCGGAGTCCACATTGATAGCATCCTGTATGCCATCCTCCTCTTCCGTTTGTACAGTAGCTCGCTGACTTTGATCCTGTTCAATTTGGATAGTAGCTTGTCGACTTATGGTGCGGGGAGGAGGGGATGCTTCTTCTCGCTCAGATGCAGAACTCGAAGGTATGTGCTTCATTTTTTTTTTGGCCAGTGAAGGCTCTTGACTACCGGTGCTAACCTTCCTTTTTAGCTTTGTCGTGCCTTCCGCAACAGCCTGCGCGGCCTTCTCGGTGAGTTTCTTGACCCGCTTATGAAACATTGTGGTGAATGGAGGTGGAGTGGGGCTTTCAAAGCTTGCGAGAGGTTGCGAAAGATGCGCTGGCGGCCTGTCAGTTTTTTTGGGGCCGAAATAAAGTTTTTTTAATTCTGTATAGTTTCTAATATATGTTAGTTTCAAATATATGTGCAATATATGTGACAGGTGCGACATGGCTACTTTTAGCCTGACGGGTACAGGTACCCTGCCACGGGTACCCCACACTCGTACCCGCACCCGTACCCGTCAGGGACCCGTACCCGTAACCCGCACGGGTTACCCATACCCGTGCCAATGCCTAGTTATGAGCCCTGTCTCGAGTCACAGGTACCCTGCCACGGGTACCCCACACTCGTACCCGCACCCGTACCCGTCAGGGACCCATACCCGTAACCCGCACGGGTTACCCATACCCGTGCCAATGCCTAGTCGAGACAGGGCTCATAACCTCTGAAGATCAGAGGCGAGCGGATCGGGCGAGGGGGCGCTAGTAGATAGAAAACAATTCTAACTTCAGTCTGGTATTGGGACTCTAGGTCCATAGTACTGTACCTAGTACAACGTTGCTATACTAATATGAGCGTTGCGGGGGATCGGGGTGAGACATTGCACACTAGCTCGACGTCACCTGTCCGATCCTCAATCGGTCGCGCTCGTACTACGTGGCTCCATCCGACGTCTCCGTTTCCACGGGATCCAACAAGTTCTCCAGACATTAATTTGATTAGCCACAGTCGATGTCGGACCACTAATGTGGAGCTAGAATCACCGGTAAGAGTTGATATCAGTGCACTAAGTACGCTGATTAGTATAGAGTCATGCGCTTTATCATTATCTACGCGCGCATGTCCCAGGATGACCAGATACAACATTTATATACACGCCCAAGAAGACCAGATTGAAGACGCTGCTGCTGCGCCTAAATCGTTATCTACGCGCCCAGGAAGACTAGATTCAATCACAGGCAGCGTCACTTGGAAGAAAAAATGATATGTTAGTAGCGCAACAATTTCTGGCTGAACATGTACCATTCTCAGGATGTAGTATATTTGTAACACATTGTAAAGAATCGCGATTGATTTGACTTGGTACTAGCTATGCTTGACTCTTTCTCTCGTCTTGCTTGTCGATGATCGATGGGTACCGAGACACAATGGGCTGGCAGGTGATCGACGAGCACGCGAAGCGAGCAGCACAGGTGTCAAGGGGAGCTTACCACCGCAAAGTCTCCCTTGTGACCGAAGATGGGTCCTGTCTTGTGATTAAATAGTAGTAGTTGTGTCTGACTGAGACGGAACCAACAAGTATTGCTCTGTGCTCCAGGTATGTTAAAGGTACGATGATGGCCCGGACGTTTTCTCGATCATGATGCTTATATTATCGCCATGGAGTGCTCCAGGTTCCGAGCTGCGAGGGCCCAGGATATCAATCTGGGTGAATATGCAAGTTACGGTCAGTCTTCAAGTCGGGACAGGTCTTCGTAGACTGGCGAAAGTAGATATACAAAGCTCCTATCTGTTCTCCATGACGACACCCTCATCGTTGCCCGCACGCAAGGAGTGCTGATTTCAGGCTAGGCGACCTGCCCAGCGAGAGTTGGGACGACCACAACAGATGCTATGGTGTGAGGCTAAGGCTCAGGCTGTAGAATGCCTGTGAACTGGCTTGTGCAGCGGAGTCTAAGGAAGACGTTGAAGTCGAGAAAGGGCATAGCGGCGAGCTCGGTGTGCCGCTGCATGGCTGCAAAGATGGACCCGACGTCCATGGGTCCGCGCTCAACATGTGGCAGCGGCACTGGCAGGGTATAGAGGAGCGAGTCAGCCGCTGGCGACTTCAAACTCCGCAGACCGTGCCGAGCAAGACTGTAATTCCATTCGGGATGCTCGCGCATGTTCTGGACTTGGGTCTTTGGTCTGTTTTGAGTCAAAGGTTACGCACAAGCCACGAGGAGCTCCACTCACGTTGCAGATTATCTTCTTCGCGGTACGTTAATTATGCTTCTATCAGCTGGAATCGGCCTCGAGCTTTCTGATCGATATCGCAGTTAACTGATCGATAGCATTGACGCCTGTGTCAGCTGGGCACGTTAGCGAATAGCCAATATCGAACACATGCCATGATGCGGTGCGCATTGCAGCGTGTTGCAACGCGTGGTGACAAGGCAATAATATATGATTAAAATGACACTCTGCACACACATCTCTTCCTTCCTCTCAGATCATTGCGATTTCAAACCAGCCTTTGCAATACTAAGGTGCGTTCTTATTGTTACTGGACAATCGATAAGATGCGACTTCTGAGCACAGACGATGAGCCGGTCTCAACTGAAAATCCTCTCTCAATTGGCATCGTCGCCTAACGATGTGGCGTCAGGTCTTGCGCAATGCATGGAGGCATTGCGTCTCATTTCCTCCCTGCCGAGAGCATCGCCCATCATGGTTGAGTATTCGGGTACGAAGGGTTCCTTAATCAAGGCATTCGGAAGGGAGCATCTCTCACGTGTGCCGTTCAGGGTGAGCTTCGTCTCGTTTCTCGCGGTTCACTCTTCTCTCGTGGGCTCCATGGTCTTACCAATGCTAAACGATTCGAGTAGACTGTTGTCGGGCTTCTCAAAGCTTCCATGGAGCTCCCTGAAGACTCCCGCATCATATCTGCTGCATTCTACCGTGAAGACGGGACAGTTGATCCTGCAAAGGTACTCATCGACGAGGACTCGTGGAAAGAGCTTGTACCATATGTGCATACACTGCACATCGAAGACGACCGTCAAGCGCATTCGTTATTTGCCACCCAAGTCCTGTCATCAGCAACTTCGCAGAGCGCAAGGTCGTCTCCCTCCCCAAGTCCAGCGCTGACTTCCCCAACACGGAGTTTGAATAGCAACGCGAACACTTTCATCCCCAGCAAAAATACTGTGACGTTGAAATCGCAGGATGGAACAAAGGTCAACCTACAAGCGCTCAGAAAGGGGAATATCTCCCCGGCATGTATGTATCTTTTATTTGAGGTCAGACAGGAAAGTTGATATCAGCCCGTAGCCATCAAACCGTTATCGTCGTTGGTGGGTCTAGCAGATGCATAATGCTACAAGATCAGGGTATATAATATGTTACAAAAGTTCACAGATTAGCTGTGATGTGATGAAGAACAAGATGAGAGATCCGGTGATTATGAGAAAAGGAATCTAAAAATTACTGAGCACCGAGGTACTCAAGAAGGGGTATTACTGTTTCTAGCTTTTTCCGCAGTACTGTTATAGGTGGCCTACGATTAGCGGCATGTCTTGCCTCCAAGAAGAGGGCTATACGTACTGAGCACAGGACAATGGTCCGCAATGTCTTTCAATACGCCTAATATGGTCCTTAGGGCCTGGACAAGTTCTTCTTCGCGACGCACGGGGAGCTGAGTTGTCCAGTCTGCTGTTAAGGCGCGCAAACGTGTGATTTCCGCGTGTATAACGAAGGAAGCGTTGATCCATATTATCTGACAAACAAATACTGTCAGAAATTACATACCAAAAGCTCCGCGTTTGATGACTCACAAAGGCAGGATCAAAAGATTGCAATGTATCTATGTTCACGCATTGCAGGGCACGCGCTATGAGCATGGCTGCGGTGATGATCTTGGCATTAGATGAGGCATAGGATTCACGGAAGGGGCTGTGCAAGCGGATGGTAGCGAGGGATAGAAGGGACTGTATGTGAACTGAACGACGAGAAACAAAATGAGATGACGGAGGTGTGAGACTCGATTGCGAGGACGATGGTGACGCCTCAGTTGTCAAGGACAGACTGGACGAAATAGATAATTGAAGGTGTTGTATGAGTGCGTCGAGTAATGTAAATTGCGTTTGGAATGACCGTGTTTCTTTGACTCGTGAATCTGAGATGCAAGGATATTAGAAGAACGAGGCTGTATACTGAATTTGCCTACCTGACGTGTATTGCTCAAATAGATCGTTCGCCTTGTCAAGAAGCACAGCTGCTTTTGCGTGAAAGGCAAGCGCTGAGTCGGAATCTCCATTTCTACTCAATCCGTCAAGGAACTGTTGTACGGTGTCTACTTGAGGTGTGGTTCCTTGCCTGTGGTCCACGAGGCGGATATCTTGATCGGATAACTGCATTCGTCCAGGCCAAGGGACGGTTACCCGAATAGATCTACCGATGCTAGGCGGAAGGCCCAAAACGGCGGACATACTCTTGTCTCGAGTGAAGATGTTCCAGAATGCATGTATGACTTCTGTCTGCTCAACATCGTCTACCGGATTTGGAAGGGTAGTCCTGAATATATCGAAGGGCATAAATTGCATATCTGCAGGTGTATTTGGTTCTCCTTCAGAAGGAGAAGAAGAATAAAGTCGGAATGCCAGAACAAGGTTGGCCGCCGCGCCTAAATGGTACCTCGCCTCGACTGTCCGTCCGACTCGGAATAAGTAATATGTAAGCAAGACTTCTGTTTGTAGGACGTGCAGCAAATCTCGAGTGCTTGTGCCGCAAGAAGGAATGATGTCAACTAGTTGACGCAAAGATGTCGATAGCAACGTCGACTCGAAGGCGGTCTGCGTCGTTTCCGTAATGTGGAGACATAATAGAATAATGGCGTTTTGCAATGCAATAGGGATACCACGGGAAGCGGTAGTCATAAGTGAGGCGCGTACGCGCGGTATATGTAGGAAAAAGCCAAGTTCATCCGCACAAGGCAAGATCTTGGTCAAACTGTTTGCAGTACCACGATAAGCGATCTATATGGACAAAGATACAATTGCTAGCTTACGATTCCAGTACAAGGTGGCTCGGAGGCTCTTCTTGAGCCCACCAGCTGCTCGGGCTAATATCACCCCAAGTAATTTTACCACTAGAGCTCGACGCTAAACAATGATGAGACAGTGTGATCACTGACTTGGAAAGACTTACACGCTCCAGGACTTGATGCAGATGAAACTGGCGCAGGGATATGGAAAGGTTGGAAACCAAGTGAGGAAGAGGAGCCTTGCGGGACGTCGGGCAATGAGTAAGGATGGTGGAGTGCAACTGTGGGCGTAGTCTGCTCAGGATGTTCGAGTTCTTCTACTCGAGCCCGAAGGCGTGCAAGTTCTTCTTCTAGCATGTGTGTTCGGGACCGACCATGGGCATCCGTGTATTCACAGTCGTCGGGCCTGTTACCACGGATGCATTGACCACACACCGGTCGGGCACCATCGCACCTCTAGCGAGACAGGTGAACAAGTCTCAAATAACACAGATTGCATCTACGTACCACTTTTCGACGTCTGCACGCAATGCACGCCTTTCCGCGTTGGAGGCCTCCTAGTGGTTGACTTGATGTTCTACTTGAACCAGATGTAGTCATCGAAGATAAAGGAGGGAGTCCTTGTGGTGTCGAAGTTGCTCTGGGGATGCCCCGCTTACTGTAGTTATATACATGTCGGCGGGGACGTCATTCCCGCATGAAGTGTCCGGCTTCGCATAACGGCGGTGGCGGAGCTTGGCGGCTAAGCTTACTAGTTGCTTGAAAGCAGCTCGGGCAGTGCCACCTAGTGTCTGCGCAAGTGTAAAGGATGTGTAAGCAGACAAGCACGTCGACATGATCTGGCATCTGTGAGATGACAAAGATCAAACCGTGACTCACATGAGTCTCCTTCCAAAACATACCAGAAGTTGCCTTCAAGTTGCAGAACGTGACAGTCAATGCCAGGTTAGGCAGTTGGTTAAGCGCGAATGCAGTGTTGTTCGGCTTTCCGGTACACGGGTATTTTCAGAGTAGCCGTAGCCGTAGCCCCGGCTTTTGAGGGCTCCCGCTACTGAACTGGCCCAACGTTGACTCCATGCACTCGCAGCGCCGGTAGTTACTACAGTCACGGTGTTGACCCACTCGCACTTGCAATCTTCACGGTATTTGTTCCATTTCGACAGCGGCTGGGCGTCAGAGTTCAACGAGGGTCAACCCAATATTGTTCAAAGCGAACCGAACGCACCTGCAGACTCGACTCGGAGGTTCAGATATAGTATGACCACCGGGTACTCCATCGCTTTGAATCCTCTCTGGAAGACCTGTTCAAATAAGTAGTAGCAAGTTGGCCACACGTATGTGATTTATAGGTGGCAGCTCCTCCATCAGCCAGTGGTTATTGGGTGAAGGAATCATTCAGTACTAGCACGCAAGTTGGCAAGGCTGTGCAAGGGTACGTTCCGTTCCCATGCCCGCTGACATAAATGCTGACCATGTGCCACCAGTGGCAGTGGTTGCAGATCTTCCACCTGCCTGCGCAACGGGTTTCGCCTGCTACCGTTTCTTCACCGACCACACAAGGAAGATCTGTCAGTGTTCATTTCCGCCATGACAGTGTCTGTATTTTTTTATGTTGGTGCCCGGATGTCATTTGCTGATTTCAGCAACAAAAATCTTCTCAGCCGACTTGCTGCAGCTGATGCGTACTATATCATAGTATATGATGCTGGGTTGTGAGTGATAATCAGTCCATATATCAAAGCAACAAATACAGCTGTTTTTTTTTGCGACATGTTAGATAACACAGCATGGGATTCTGGTTTTCTAGAATTGGTAGCGCTCTACCTAGTAACAAATGCTACAATCTCCTCGACGACCTGGTCTTGAAATTCGTAAAATACCGCATGGCCTCCACCCTTGATGACAACAACTTTCTTGTTAACAAAACGTTGGGTCACTTGTGTCTCGGCAACCACGTTGTCGAGTTGTTGATCCGCGTCTCCATATATATGAAGCAATTTCAATCCCTCCCTCCCCGCAGCGAAAAGCGGCTCAGGATCTTGCTCGCGTGTCAGGGCGTTCTCCACATCGTTGGCGTTCACGTGACTGAGTTCTCCAACCCAAAGTACCCGGACGCCCCAGCCCGAAGCGTTGCACCCATTGATTGTGGAATCGACAAAGTCAATCCTCGCTGTCAATGCTTCTTTGACGTCCTCCGTAACGAGTCCTGGCCGAAGGTCTCTCAGGTGTTCTTTTGCCATGTCCATCATGATTTCTCCAATGTAAGGGAGAGCAGAAACATAGATGATGCCTGACAGATAGCCTGCAGGGCAGTGCGCGATGTCCGTCGCAATCGTTCTTAGGTGAGTGTTGTTAGAGCAGGAATGCCTTCCTACACAACTGACTCACCCCCTAAACTCCTGCAGATTGTTGTCAGATACCCTGCAAAAGTAGAGTTTGTCAACTCACCAACCGAGTAGATACGGGTTTTCTCGTTCAAATCCCTTGACCACAGCTACGAAATCCGCAACGAACTTCTGGGAGGTATAATCGATCTTATTCAGAGGTCTTCCGCTCCTACCGTGAGCTCTCATATCATAGCGCACCTGCAACATTTCAAGTATGATTTTAAAAACGGTTTGGTTCACGCGAAGACAATAGTTTGACCGTCGAGGTTGCCAATGCCTTCAGCAAAGATTTCGCGACCGTCGGAGGATGTCACAAACTTCGAAATTTCAACAATTTTGTTATTTAATGGGATATCGGATGGTGGGCTATTATGTATGTGTATCGAACTGCTCAACGTAATTTGCGGGTCCGATGGCAGGTTAGGTACGTGACAATACATTTACTCCTGTACCTAATCCAAAACCAGATTCAGGGTATCGTGTGGACTAATACAAAACATGTTTCGACTTCGAACTTTTGGTCCAGTTGGCACTGCCAACTTGATAGTGAGGACTCGTAAGCATATTCACGAGATGATGCCGTACATAACATATTTTCATATTCAAACCGCTCAGATCTTGAACAGCCACACCCGCCCAGTAGCGCCCTGAATAACCATGAACTTTGAGTATTTTGGAAGACCGTGCAGCTACCATGGTGCTGATTACTGTTAATGATGCTGGACTGTTGAAAAATTTCAAGTAGGTTTCGGCATGGTGGTATCGTATCCCCTAAAAGTTTGCAAGGTCGTGCGAGGTGCGTTCCATTCTCATGCCACTGACACCACTTCTGAATGTGGCGACGCTGGTTTGCAGATCGTTTCGCCGGCCATAACTTTTACCTGGGACCGCTTCTTCATCTACCATACCAAGTACTCAGTGTTCCATTCTACCATTGGCGATGTTGCCTCCTTTTTTATGTTGGTGCCTGAATGCCGTTAGCTGATTTTACCAATGAGGCCTTATCACCGCAGCGATGAGCAGCCTGTGTATGATACTGGATTGTGAGTGATGATCAAAACAGATGTCAAGTACTAATCATTGAAAATCACTTACAGTCTTTTTGGACGTGTCCGGCTGCTATTGGCGGGGCTGTGAAACCCACTTGAGGATCAAAACAAGGGGGCGAACACGATTTATGGAAGACTTCAAGCACATGACCTGTCACATGACGTCCATTCAAGCCTTGGTTCAAACTTCAAATGTTAATCCATTGTGGATGGGGGTTGTACCAGCAAGGCCTTCATTTAGGTTACCCACCCAAGACGACCCAAGATGCAAATGTCACCGTTCTCCTGGCTTCGAGGCATGTCGTGGGGGACGCGGGTGTTTGTTCCTACAACACTAAAATCATATGACGCGGTGGTGCATTGGCACCTATCATTACTCTCTTGTTGTTATTATCCTCTACAACTCTATCAGCTCCCCTTCTCCCTTCTCTTTTACATCAGAGAAATCATTCGGTCAGCAACCACATGCCGAATATTTCTCATTGTAACGAGGAAATTACCAGGGGGCACTATGAACGGTGAGAGTTATTTAACATATGAGTTGGTACATTTTCTACTGTCACATTAAACCAGCGAACCACGATGTCTGATCATTGGTCTGGAAAAGATCAGTGGTGCCAAGCGCATAGGGCTCCCCCCCTCATTGGCGACGAACGTGTTTGCTTTCCCGCTGCCTTTCCACACTTTCATGCTGACGGATCTTCATCCCGAAGTATCCCGAAAACCACAAGGGCTGAATCGGTGCGCAGCGATCGCTTACCTTCATATCGCAGCTTTCGTATATCGAGGGGTCTCATATCCCGAACCGGGTAGATAAGGATTTCAAATTCCTTGGCTGTAGCCAAACCACAGCCCTGAAAACCACACGGAGGAATAATAGAATTCCCCAGAGGCCTGTTGCCGCTACCATGGCCCCTTACATGCGAGTCAAGGCACACTTTTGGTTATCCATGGTGAGTCTAGGAAGAAATGGTGACATCACTTTTGGATATCAAACAATACTCCCGACTCCTGGAATCCAGATGCTAATTTGAAAGATCTCGCGCAAGTCTTACACGCATTATATTAAGAAAATCGATTAATGTTATCATTCTTCTAAATCCATTTAATCATCACACTAGTGGGGGCTGGGTTGATTTACTATGGGGTGATCCAGATCCAAGATGGGATGTGGGAATTGATATGTGGCGACCTAGCGCGCCCATGGAAAAATGAGAATACGGTGACTTGTTACCCTTTTGAAGTAGATCGGCTCTCTACGGCGTGAGAAATGCAAGTCCCTGAACCAATTACATGAGAGGCAAAAATTTAGACCACCGCTGGGTAATATTTAGCACATTTCCTGGTCATTCTTAAGTCGACGTTCGTCGCCCTCGCAATATGCACATGCTGAACTCTTTTGCGTGGTTCGCTACGTTCATGCCACTCTATCACTCCAACGCCTACTCGACATCCAAATTCCAGCGTGATACGTCGCCCAACAAAAACAGCCGCCGCTCGCAGGATCGCCCCCAACCCCTCTGCACCCTTTCAATTCCTACAGGGGACGGGTGGCGCTTTTCCACGCACACCCCTTTTTGGCTTCCTCATCCTCGTGTCCCAGTCTCATTTATCACACAGGTTTGTCACCCTCAGGCTCTCGCACAAAACTTTGATATAGCATTTCCTTCATGGTGTACATGTTTCTTTACCCATCATGAAATTTCAATAATGAACCAACTTAAATTCATGTCTTTGGTTTGCTGGGTGAGATGATATGTAGATACTGGTACATAGGGTAGTATGTAAAAGGGTAGAGCTGCGAGGCGGGGAGGAACAAAAATTCAGGGCGCGGTGGAAATCGATGACGAAACCTGAAGTACGAAGGTGGCGGCAAACAGTGGTGAGCGGAGAGTTTTCGGAGTCCAACCTTTACTAGATAATGTCAGTCCACATCAGGAAAACCCTCCCGCCCTAATTCCAACTAATTGCTGGTAATTCTGGTAATTCCTGATAATTGGTGAAATTCCCGATAATTAGCTGTTTTAGAAAATTAGATGGATTATGTTACCCCTTGATAATCCATTGATAATTCTCGATAATCAGAAGGTATTGTGAACAATTTCTGTGCTATTGTCTTTACATTTGGGTAGATATATCTGAGTTTGCTGGCTCAGATCATACAATCACACTGAATGTTACACGAAAAAATAGTCTTTTGATTAAAGAAGGGTATCTAATAGGTAGTATATGTTCGCAACCATAATACCGTCATATGAAACTATCAACAATGAGATATCTATCGAGAACGAGCCAGCGACTACTCCGAGTCGTCATCCATCCCATCAATGTCGAGGAGTTCGAGAGCTGCAGCTTGCTCTGCAGTTTTACCAGTATGAGTGTACCTCAAATGCCTGCAACATTGAATCAATATGCGAAGAACAACTCAGACAAAAGACCGGAAAATCTCACTGTACAGCCTCGTAGATGTCGGCCATCATGCGATGGAATTTTCTCGGCGCTGTATCCCTCATATTTTCCAAGAACTGAACATGAAAAAAGTAAGTCTCGCTAAACTGATTACCTGAAAAGCTGAACTTCGCCGGTGAACCCATTGACTTCCACAACAGTGCTGCATACACCTTGAAAGAGAGTCAGGACAGGAATAAATGGAAAAGAAGAGAAATACCGCAGTTGCCACGAGAGCCACTATGGGGATGGGAACCTCCGGACGGTTGGCTTTGTTCTTCGTGATCTCGATAAAGCGTTGTGCAAAACGGACACCAACAGACTGCGTGCCGTTAAAAACACGGCCGTTAATTAGGGCTATTAAGAACTCGCCCTGATAGGGCTTGTTCGATATGGGCTTAGGAACATTTTGAACCTAGTAGTACAAAAATGTGAGCAAAAACGATGGTGAATAATACTAGTATCAACTTGCATCAAACTTCAATGCGTAGATATAGGCATGCTGCACCAGAAGACTTTTGGCCTTGTCGGTGTCTATGTGCCCCAGACGAAAGTAACCGGAGACGCCTGCTAATGCATCGTCTTTCAGTTCGCGGCGCAGGATTGGGATGCGAGCATCTACCTATTTTCCCAGCGGGCCATTTATAGATTAGCACTGATGGACTCAGATTATCGCAGCAAAGACTCACCAGGGCAGCCAGCAGCGTGGTATAGTTCTCGTCCAAGCGCAGACGCTTTTCGATCTCATGCAGACCCAATTCTCTAGCAACGGTTAGCAGCGACTCGTGTGAAAGCTGGTTTTTGTCGACCAGTTCTGGGAACCCGTCAACGAAAACAAGGTGGCATTTTGCTTCCAAAATCGCCCGTTTGACGACTCTCTTCGTATCCTGGTTCTGATCAAGGAGCTTCACATTCCCCGACTCGGTTATCACTAGGTGAGCCTTAGTACTTTTGGCCACAGGAGGTCCAGGCGTCCTTGTAGTGCTTCCTGCCAGTGAGTTGTCTGAATCGTCACTGGATTCAGAGTCTGAGACCGCCACATCATCGGCCCATGTAGGGATCTGAACATTACTGATTGTATTAGTAGCTCCAACAAATGCTAAGGTAAGTTCTGACCTCTGCTGCGTGTTTGTGATCACGCGCGGTCGATTTTGAATTTTCACGTGATGCTGTTTGATACTGTTGTCGACGATACTGACTTGGAGGTAACGCCTTTGACTCTGGGACCTCATTGAAGAGCATACTTGCGATCGATTCTGGCGTCTCGTTATCTTCTTCTTCATCAATGTCCGAACCATCCGAATTCAAGTCGTTCAGATGATCGGAGTCGACCCCACGATCTTCAATAGCATCGTTGTCGTTGTCCTCGTTTTGATGAGATTTGGCTGGGGCGGCACTTCGGGCTACATTCAAATTCAACCAGCTTGTAAGTTTTTTTGTTCTGCTAACAAACTGCTAACAAACGTTTCTTATGCGCTGTGAGGTCTCCATCAATGGACTCGGTATCCTCTTCATCCGAGTCTCTTACTAGGGTACGTGACCGCTCTAATCACAATCAATCGCTAACATCTAGGTACAGTATCAAATCCACACTTACTTTTGCTGGATGGCTTCACGCGTGGTGCCACAGTGGTGGTCTTCTTTTTCGCCTGACTGGTTGGCGCTGCAGGCTTCTTCTTCTGCATAGCAAGATCCACTGGCACTTGAGGAACGGTCAGGTTTTTTGGTCCACCTTTCGCTTTGTCCACATTCCAGACTACAATCCAAACTTTGGTGAGTGTCGCACGTTATGAGAATTGATTGCATGCTCACCAGCGTTTTCCAACGCTTTTCTCTTAGCCTCGCGCGGCGCTGTCAACGCACATGATAAGAGCCTCTTGCGCCATAATATATTCACTTACCGCGGGCGCTACTAGTAAGTGCAGACATCTTGTTGTTTTGTTACTACTGAATGATACTGAATGATGGTACTAGTGACCTTCAAAGACGGCACAGATATTTACCTGAACACGAAGGAATGTGGGTGTGAGGAGGTACGTTCTAAGTTCCTTTGTTACTACTGAATGATAATGAATGCCGGTACTAGTGACCTTAAAAGACGGGATAGATATTAACTTGAGGACAAAGGAATGTGGGTGTGAGGAGGTACGTTCTAAGTTCCTGGTTGAGGAATATATGGGGAGCTAATTTTCTAGTTTACAGTCCGCCCATTGCAACTACGGCAAGCACACTAGTGTCGTCCCTGAGGACACTATTGAATACCTGCACTAGGCGTCTCTTTATTCGGTACCATCACTCCTTGCACTGCCATTTACGACCGCGTTTGCTCCGCGATTCAAATATGCAAACCTGCCCAGCATGTGGGCGCGATGGCCTTACTTTCACTGGTCTTAGCCAACATCTGGCGAAGAGTCGAGACCCCCGCTGTCAAGCGCTCTATCGATCACGTCAACCAGTCAACTCCACATCCGCTGAAGACCACCATATGGAAGACGAGGATGAACCGGTTGAACCACCCGTCTTTGAAGGTGACGACTTCGAGGGCGAGAACTATGGCGAGGTAGACTATGAGATGGAGTGGCGTGATGACGTATCCGAGTCTGAGTATGCTGATAGCGACTCAGATGATGGCGGCATATCCATGGAACCAGAGTGGGAGCCTCCTGTCCCTGATCTTGTGGGAGAACAGCCGCAGGTCCAGGAAGATGAAGTTGCCGAAGAAGATCCTGGCCGTGATGATCGCCTGCGAGTTCAAGAGCGTGCGCAAGGACAGCATGGTTTCATAGCTGTGCCATATCCAGATTCACGAGCAGGCCAAGAGATAAGGCACCATGCTGACGACGATGCCGCCAATGCCAGATATGGAGCGCAGTTCGATGATGGAAATAACCCGTATTTTCCTTTCTGCTCCCAGATTGACTGGGAGATCGCAAGGTGGTCGAAACTTCGCGGACCTACTTCCACGGCATTTACAGATCTGCTAGCAATCAATGGAGTGAATTTTTCGCTATTTGCCTATATTATAAGTGTCTAATTGTGAATTCTACTAGGTTAGAGAGTCTTTGGGGCTCTCCTTCAAAAACGCGAAGGAGCTAAACGCGATTATCGACAACGAGTTGCCAACGGGACGCCCGAAGTTCAAGTGTGAACAGATTGTTGTTGCTGGCGAGGCTTTTGATGTGTATCACCGTGATGTTATCGAGTGCATCGAGGCACTCTACGGGGATCCCGACTTTGCAGATTATCTCGCTTTCACTCCAGAGCGGCATTATGCCGACGAAGATCAAACCACGCGCTTGTTCCACGACATGTACACTGGGAAGTGGTGGTGGGATACTCAGGTACGAAGGATTATCTGCATTCATCGGATTTCATACTTATATTTGTCTTAGAAAAAACTTGATCAACACTGCCCCGGGGGCACAATCATACCAATCATCATTTCATCCGATAAAACCCAAGTCACCATGTTTCGCAATAAGGCCGCCTACCCCGTTTACCTGACAATTGGAAACATACCGAAGGAAATCCGTCGTAAACCTTCCCGCAGTGCACACATCCTCCTTGGGTATCTGCCCACCACCCGCCTCGAACACATCCCTAATAAAGCTTCTCGCCGTCGCACTATCTCCAACCTATATCATGCATGCATGTCTCGCATACTGGGCCCACTCGAAAGGGCAGGATTGGATGGTGTTAAGATGCGCAGTGGTGATGGCGCTCTTCGCCGCTGTCACCCTTTGTTTGCCTCCTTCGTTGGCGACTACCCAGAGCAGCTCCTTGCTACTGGCGTGAAGTTTATGGAGTGCCCCAAATGCGATATCGATGCCGACGACACGGGGAGCAACACAGCAGCCTTTCACTTGCGCAATCTGGGCTCAGTGCTAGATGCGCTCGCTGCTCTTGATCAAGGAAGTCTTGCATTTGTCCGTGCATGTGCCACTGTAGGCATCAAGCCCATTGTTCACCCGTTCTGGGAGGATCTCCCCTTTGCGAACATCTTTCGCGCTATCACCCCTGATGTACTGCATCAGCTGTACCAGGGACTAGTGAAACATCTTGTCCAGTGGCTTTCGGAAGCATGTGGAGCGGTAGAAATCGATGCTCGATGTCGACGTCTCCCTCCGAACCACAACATCCGACTATTTACGAAAGGTATCACTACCTTGTCACGTCTGAGTGGCAAGGAACATGCCCAGATTCGCCAATTTCTACTGGGAATCATCATTGACATTCGCTTACCAAATAATTTGAATGCAGGTCGCCTCTTACGAGCAGTGCGGGGACTACTGGATTTCTTGTACCTCGCACAGTATCCTTGCCACAGCTCCGAAACTCTAGAACTATTACACGCGGCACTAGACACTTTCCACGACAACAAGGGTATTTTTGTGGACCTTGGTATCCGCAACAATTTCAATTTACCGAAGCTCCACGCCGCTCGCCATTACCCCCTCATGATCATGCTGTTCGGTACAACAGATAATTACAATACTGAGTACACCGAACGCCTCCACATCGACATCGCGAAGGACGCTTACCGTGCGACAAACCACAAGGACGAATTCATTCAAATGACCATCTGGTTAGAACGAAAGGAAAAGATATTTCGCCACGACAAGTATATTCACTGGCGGATTTCTGGTGGACGCGAGTCTGTCCCTCATCATCCACGTCCTCCTGATATGAGCTTTCGTCGTGAGCAAGTCATGACGAAACATCCTAGTGCAAAGGCTGTTAGCTTGCAGAAACTCGTCAACGATTACGGCGCGACCTATTTCCGCGAGGCGTTGGCACGCTACATTGCTCGACTCAACTGCTCCCCTCACCATGTTCCACGAGGTCAAGAACTTGACGACTTGGCAATCGATATTCATTTTCCTTTCCGCACGCTACCCGTTTTCCACAAGATTAAGTGGCTGTCATTGGATACTCGTGGCCATGGCGATGCATCTGTCACGCTGGACAGTATACATGCTAAACCACAGCATCACTCTGGTTCTCGTCTGGTGGCTCGGCGATCTGATACAGCATTGGTGGATCGGATGACAGGTGCTCCAGGGTTGAAAGGTATGTGTTTTGATCAATTCCTACTGTATGCGTTACTGATAACTGGTATGCAGATTTCCGGGTGGGCCAAGTTCGTGCAATCTTTGCTTTGCCACCCACATCAATACCGATGCTATTTTCACCTACTGTCCAAGTACCCAGTCATCTTGCATACATCGAGTGGTTCACGCCGTTCCCCCCAGCACCTGACCGGAACCATGGTTTCTACAAGCTCTCTCGGGCACTAGCACGCGGTGGAGAGCGTTTGGCTTCCATTGTGCCCGTCGCCAATATTTTGTGCAGCACCCACCTTGTCCCAAGATTTGGCGCTGTTGCGCCACGTGAGTGGACGAGTGGTACTGTCCTAGACGACTGCGAGAGTTTCTGGTTGAACTTGTACTTGGACAGACATACCTTTGCGAAGTTCAAATAATTGGACTGACAGTACTACCTAGTACCAGTAGCACGTAAGTTTCTCATAACAACTTTCACCGCACGAAGTTGCACTCATCTGTGACCTTCGCTGCTCTCGTCCTTCTCCAGTGATTGAAAGCACGCTTCCCCGAATAACCCCCATCGTCTTCTAACTCTCAAGTCAAGCTCCCACATTTCATCGCATATGCCCTCCACCGCACGAAGTTGCACTCATCTGTGACCTTCGCTGCTCTCGTCCTTCTCCAGCGATTGAAAACACGCTTCCCCGAATAACCCCCATCGTCTTCTAACTCTCAAGTCAAGCTCCCACATTTCATCGCATATGCCCTCCACCGCACGAAGTTGCACTCATCTGTGACCTTCGCTGCTCTCGTCCTTCTCCAGCGATTGAAAACACGCTTCCCCGAATAACCCCCATCGTCTTCTAACTCTCAAGTCAAGCTCCCACATTTCATCGCATATGCCCTCCACCGCACGAAGTTGCACTCATCTGTGACCTTCGCTGCTCTCGTCCTTCTCCAGCGATTGAAAGCACGCTTCCCCGAATAACCCCCATCGTCTTCTAACTCCCAAGTCAAGCTCCCGCATTTCATCGCATATGCCTCCCACCATCTATTTGCTTGTCCCGAATAACCCCCATCGTCTTCTAACTCTCAAGTCAAGCTCCCACATTTCATCGCATATGCCCTCCACCGCACGAAGTTGCACTCATCTGTTACCTTCGCTGCTCTCGTCCTCCTCCAGCAATTGAAAGCACGCTTCCCCACTGCTCGGGGATCTTCGGAACACCTATTTACTTGTCCCGAGTACCCCCCCCCCCCCCACCCCCCCCACATCCTCTTCTAACTCCCGAGTCAAGCTCCCGCATTTCATCGCATATGCCCTCCACCACACGAAGTTGCACTCATCTGTTACCTTCGCTGCTCTCGTCCTCCTCCAGCGATTGAAAGCACGCTTCCCCACTGCTTAGGGATCTTCGGGACACCACCTGTTCATGTCTGCATTCATGCTACCACGTCCAGGCCCAAGAACAGTTCCGCACTATGGTCACAAGCAGCCTTTACCCCCCCCCCCCATCCAGGCCCAAGAACGATTCCGCACTATCACATCCAAGAACGGTTCCACACTATCACGTCCAGGCCCGACATCCTCACCTTCTTCGCTGCATCTGACAGCATTGTTAATGAAAACCTCGTCGAACATTTCTCCAATGAGGTCTAGGCTGCTGAGGCCCAGTGCTTCTACGGCTTCCAAATCATGATGGAGAGAATATTCACTCCTCGACCTACTCACTCCTCATCGACACCTACATCAAAGATTCTAATCAGCGCAAATACCTCTGACGCCATGGAGACTATTCCCTGTGTCAAGCTCAAGATTCGCTGCCGTCGAAGGCATCTTCTTCTCGTGTTCCTTTGCGTCTATCTTCTTTTGCGTCTATATTCTGGCTCAAGAAACGCGATCTCGTGGCTTGGTTTTACGTTCTCCAACGAGCTCATCAGCTGTGATGTCAGGGTATGCACACCGACTTTGTGTGCTCGCTCTTTAGCCACCTCAAGTGTCGCCCGCACCCTGACACTGTCAAGTGCATCATTACTCAGGCTGCTACCATCGAGCAGAAGTCCCTGACGGGTCCGTCATTTCAATCACCATACCTTTATCTGACTGTCTTTCCAGACGCCTCTCCCTGTTGGCCTCATTGGGATGAACACCAAGCTCATGTGCCAGTACATCGAGTTCATCGCAGACCGCTTGCTGGTATCACTGGGTAACGACAAGGTGTTCAATTCCGCCGACTTGGGCTTGTCAAGTCATCCTACTATACTAGAGTGTGTATGCGAACTAGTGACTGTGTGTTTCGTATGTGTATACAATAGTTAAACAGATCCAGCACCATAGGCTCCCTTGATATATGCCCTTCTATATAGTATCAGCTGCTGTATATGATACTCCAGGCATAGCAATCTAACGGCTTTATTTTTGGACATTGCTTGAAGTTAGAAGATAATGCCTTGTGTATTATCACGAATTTTCTATGACTCTTGGATCTTTAGACTATTAGAAGGTAATCTCAACAATTAGGCTAATTAGACCAATTAGATCAATTATCGTAAATTTGGATAATACAGGTGTTTTAGACAAATTTAGGGCGGGAGGGTTTTCCTGATGCAAGATACTAGAGCGTTTTTGCTAAGTGATTTTTCAACGATTTTATTAACTTATCGATCTTCCATTTTACACTTAACTAATGCAGGTGGAGCCCGGAGAAATAACTCATAGCTTGCCGATTTTTTCAGTGACAATTCTGATGAACTAGAACTAGTGTGGCAAGTCCGAGCTCGATCCCAACCCCCAGCCCTCGCTAGCACATACTATGACGACGCGCGTAAACGGCGGACACCACTCATCTATATAGTAGTATGACGTGCTACCCCACACCCACTAGCAAGGTAGGTATAAGAGCTACTACTCACTGGTCACAACTTGCAAGCCTCGAATTCCACGCTGAGAGAGATGTCTTCCTACGAAAACACAACCACTACTACTAGTAAGCCCCCTTGGGTCGAGGATATGATGGCACATGTTCAACCCCATCGTGTGCCTGAGTTTTCCGTGTCCGGGAGCGGTGAGGACGCGTCAGTGTTCTGGGAACCGAGTTCATCCACAACCGACCCTTTCGCAACCCAATCACCATCGGATACCATTCTCCCCGCTCCTTCGCCCTTAGGTGAATTTCCAACCCCGCCGTCATCTCCCACTGGCAGTCTTGGCGGTTGTGGTGCTGAACTCTCTGTCGTTGGTTCAACCATTGATCCCACCAACAATGACAAGAAGTCTTGCTCGTCTCGCACACGATATGGAGGTCCCGCACTCGAGCATTTGGCGAGAGTTGTCAGCGAATGCAACCCGTATACCGCCAAACACAAACACAAGACTCAGGCTTGGAAGGATGTTCACAGCGCGATGAAGAAGAAAGGGTACTTTACGAATACTTCGTATGCAGTGGTCCGAAATAAAATGGGACAGCTTCTAAAGTATCACGAGGTAAGTACTCACTCGAAGCTTTTGCTTGCAAAATGCTCATATCACGACTGGTTGGAAGGATCCCGATTCCGTTCCAAGCATGGATACTACCTTGTCACAATCACAGAAGATCGTCATTGCTGCTCTTCTCGACAAGGTATCAGAAAACCAGCGAGTTGCCGCTGCAATGAACGACGAACAGAAAGAATCTGAAAGGAAGGTGAGTTTCTGCAGTAATGTGTTATCTCGCTACTGTACTGACGAGAGACCAGAAAGCTGATGCCGATCGTGTAGGTGGAGAAGTAATACGAGCTCAGGCTTCTCGTTCCACCACACGTCAGAGTCGGAAGAGGGAAATTGACCAGGTTGACGATTCTGATAAGGAGAACGTGTCTCCCAGGCCCACTCGTTCTGCTCCAGCAGCGAAACGCATCCGCAGGGAGAAAACTGGTACCGAGTGGGAGACGGTACTTGATGTGGTTAAGTTTGGTGAGGAGCAGCGAAGCAGGCAGAACGAAGCAGTTATCGAGGAAATGAGGGCTTGTACGGCTGTTCTCGAGAAGTGTTCTGAACGCTACCTGCAGGCCGTAACTCACACTTTGAAACAATAGAAGCCCTTCACCACTAGGATTCGAAATATCAGTACATCATGTAGCAATAGTACATACTCATGTAGACTGCAAATAATCAACTTCGAAGATGAAAATAATTGTGTAATTCCGGTGGTTCGCAATTGAAGTACTGTGAAACTTGGTTGAAATGGAAACAATTGACGGCATTTGTTAGGAGGACAGCTGTCCGATACTGGTGACCACCGGGTGACGAGAAGATTTGCATCTTCCAGTGTGCGTTGAGCAGTGGCCACAAGTTGGCAACAACACCAAATCCATGTTCGACTTCGATGCGTATGGCACCCATGGCTGCATTAAAATGCTGTTCCTCTTCCGTGCGATCTCCAGAACCTGAAAACGGGCTAATGATTTGAGGGCTTAGGCCGTATGCAGAATCTCCAAAAAGCTGCAAAAAGCGGTCCTCGATAGGTGTATGCTCGTCTACGTCGTCACGCACGGCATATTTCTGGCAATTGGCCAATAGCCTACTCTCCGACAGCAGGAAGGCATCATTTCGTCGGCCTTCAACAGGGCCATAAAGATGACCAAACATGCCGTTAGGCAGCATGACAGCCTGAAACTTGAGTGCGTGGTGTTTTTTGTGACCGTTGTATGCTTGCCGTTGCCAATGCGATGGCCGACAAATACGCCGTATGGTGCAGTCAATAAATCCCCAGACTCCGGTCAAAGGGGAACCACGTTTGTGGACTGCCTCTGCATATTTCTCCAAGTTATGGGGGGAAAGCAGATGCTCATGATCGAATTCTAGGAGATGACCCCATTTTTCATCAATGAAAATGATGACCCAGGTAACGATTTCAGAAATTGCCGCTGCAGAGCGGTCAAACTTGGACACGAGCTCGTACAAGTCACCGGACGAGCGGAGGCGAGCACAAGTCAGGCCCAATGCTTCAATAGCAGTGAATTTGTGCCTGCCTTCAGTTCTAATCACACTAGGCAATCGCAAAACTCGAGCAAGTTCGAGAAGTTCTGATGGGGTCATCCTTGATAGCACATATAGTAGCCATATGCCTGCACATCACTATCACTCACCGAAATTGCCATAGCGATTCACGGTCTCGCAGCGACTGTAAGTACATTTCTGATATGCGTTCACCACCCTGAAGCGGACGTGGTTTTTCGTCACGTTGTCTTTTGTTTGCTCTCGATCCAGTCAAAACCAGAACATCACTGCTGGTCCGCGATAAGGTTGTGATAGCTAGGGTGTGGATAAGTTTGGTTGAAAGTGTTTGGATGGCAAGGATGGCTGGATCCATTGGTTGTTGTAGCAGACCACGAGTAAGTGTTCTGTGTGATTCAACATCGTAATATTTAATTTAATTTTGTTTGTTTAACACTTAGGTGTCACCCGGTTGATGCTTATATTACATCAAGTGGAGTGTCGTTTCACATCGTGAAAAACGCAAAAGTCACTTAGCAAAAACGCTCTACTATCATAGAGAACCCTCACATCAATGCCGAGAAATGTAAATAAGAAGACACCCCTTTTCAAGTATGCTGGAATGAATTATTCTAGATAGAAATAGCAGCTCCTCGAGGCTCTCTCTATTAGTAATAGGGTCTGTCACAGATCTGGATTCAAACGTTCAGATGGCTGGCCGCCCCAGTTTGAGAAAGCCGGCACTAGAATACTAGGGTCGCTGTAATGTTTCTATTATAATTAGCCGTGAAGGTCACATTGTCAATTGATGCAAATTCGCAGCCTGCCTATTTTTGTCGCTGGCCCTGCAGGCATTGTAACATATGACCTGTCGAAATTTAGATCAGTGGCTGAGTTTCATCACGCACGCCTCAAATGAGAAGTTTGGAACTGTTCATCTGATCCGCCGATCCGAATACAACTGTACTGCGATGCAGTATTCGCCCCAATCAATGTTGCATAACTCCCACCTGTGCAAAGAGGTGCAATCGACAAATAATAATAATCTCGTGACACGCGCAGCATTTTAATGGATGATCCTTACATAGCTGAGTCCAGTACATGCCGCTGCTTAAAAGCTTGTCGCATAGTTATTCCAGTGCAGGGTTTATTCCAACATCATGTCCTGCGTAAGCTCCTTTGTCAACTCGAAATATTTCTAGCTCACAATCACATTCACTAGCCTTCGAAAAACCCTTCTCAGTCTGAACCACACGGTGATGACCAGATACATCCAGTTTCAAAATCCCTCTATATTCTCCCAACCGATGAACAGGAGCGCCAGAGGTTAGATTATAGCTCGACTTGAAAGGAAAGGGAAATTGATGCCTTTGTCCACAATAGACTTGAAGTTCAACACGAAGTCCTTCGAAACGCATTCGGGGGGCGTATTGTCTTCGCTCCAATTGAACTGCACGCAGGAGACAAGGTACTCGACAGCGGAGCTGGCTCAGGTTTGTTATCGTCAGAAATTCGGTTCCTTGAGCTGACTGCTGGATCACTCGTACGTCAGCATCTTGGCTCCTGGACTGCTATACCGCCAACAAGGATGCTACCTTCCATGGAATCGATTTAAAGACGCACATTTTCCCAAAGCTCGATGATGTACAAAAGCAACATATCCATTTGGGGGCGGGGGACATTTTGCAGCTACCAAGCGATTGGACGGATAACTTTCGTCTACTAAATCAACGACTCCTTATCGCAGCGTTATCGAAAGAAAATTGGAACACGGTCGTGGAGGAAATTTTCCGCGTCCTTGCTCCGGGAGGCTGGGTGCAGCTCATCGAAGCTAGTCATTGTGTAGCTGGAGAAGCAACGCAAAGACACTTCTCGATGCTTCGGGATCTCTTCGTCAAAAGAGGCCTATTACTCAACTGTGTTGAGCATATTCCGAATGTTCTAAAAGGCACTGGATTTGACAACATCACGGCCCAACGTCTCGAAATTAGCCTCGGCGGTGGGGACGACGAAGACGGGATGAAAGCTAAAGCTCGCGAGAGCTTTATCGGTGCTTACAAGGGAATGCAAGCTCCAGTAGTAAAGATGGGGATTCGGACCGAGGGAGAATTCAAGGAGTTGGTGGAAGATCTAGAAAGGGAGTGGGAGAACAACGCTCAGTCAAAGGTTATCTTCTACGCCTTTACTGCTCAGAAACCGTCCGTGTCACTAGCCTGAGGCTTCGGTTCGAACAGCTTAATATTATAATACAATCTAATGGATTTTCGTCTCGGTCATGATAATGGGTCTGAGGACGACATTGGCACGCGGCGTCAGTTATGGAGTCGCTTGGACTGTGAGAACACTCACATAGGACGTTCTCGTGTGAGACGCAAGCCTTGGATCTATTCGGTAGTAGCACTTTCACGAATCGCCAGGTCCCCGGGGTTTGCTGTCTCCTCGGCCTTTGGTTCTATTGCGGGAGATCTGAGATATCTTGAGCACGGGACGATGCCGCATGCATAGTACAATGGGCTATGGACCGTGGGTAAAACCTGTGACAGTGTATACCGTGACTTACCTTGGGACCCAAGCCTCTGTTTGAATTTTGAAACGCTAGCAGCTGAACTTGAATATTCGACGATCAACGCGCTGATCAGCTAGTCGCTAATGCAAATGTCCGAGGTCTTGGTTGCCAGGGCTATCAGCGTTCAGCCGCTTGCACCCAAACTTGACTCCCATCAGTGGTCAGGCCCATCTGTATCAAACATCGACTTCTCCCTACAATCATGCTCTTAGTAAACCAGAGCAGACGCCATCATGATACAAGCTTGAATCCCCGGCCCGGTTGACATGATGCATCCGTGGTTTGCAGGTGAGCGTAGGCTTAGGTTTCGGTGGCGAGGCCCAACCTGGCCCAACCTCTTCGGGGCAGTCTGTTACATTGTATATATATATACAAATCTTTCCGCGATGATAAGTGCGTGCTACTAATCACAATGAACCACCAGGAATTGGATAACCTTCAAACCGCGCTAAACAATGCGCTAAACAGTCTGCGCGTCGCAATGGACGGGTCGATGTTGCCGCCTTTGTCGTCACAGTATGGAGTCGACATGCACCCTTTGGATGGCCTAGACGAACCCACGCCAGTTGGTGTATACGAAGCCCGCCGAGCAGCACTAGGTATGTTCGAGTGCAACAGGGTCAATCCACTACGTACTGATTCTGCCCCTCTAGCATGCGTTGTAAGTTATCCAGCATACTCCTGCTGTGCTGTGTGCGAACTTATATTTTCAGGCAGAGCTCAAGAATCTTCTCCAACATCCTTTTGAGAAAGCTGCTGATAGTACCTTTGCCATGTATGATGTCGCGACCCTTCAAGTATTTGTTGAACATGGCATTGTCGACCGCATGGCGAAGGAGCCGTCTGGCGTCTCTGTCAAAACTCTCCAGTCAGAACTGAACCTCGACTCCCATAAACTGACCACGATATTGCGCCATCTCTCCACTTGTGGTTGGATTCGAGAGACCCAGGATGGCATTTTCGCCATGAATCGCTCTTCTCGCGTTTTACTACAGGGACAAAGGGGTCGTGCATTAATCTCGTAAGTGTATTTCGCATACTGGATTTGCACGAATAATATTGCTCTAGGGTTCCCGGCAACATGAGGATCGCAGAGGCTCTTCCTCAATGGCTCACGCATCCTGATTCCAGGTTCTCTCAGTCTCCGGACCATACCGCATTTCAGCTTGCGAACAATACTACGAAACCATTCTTTGAATGGGTGAAAGAGGACAGAAATTATCTCGGACGTTTTGCAGCTTGCGTTGAGGTTCGCATGTCATCTACCTTTGACTCGCAACACTATACTTATAATTCTTAGGCACTCGGCGAATATGTAACCCCAGGAATATTATCAGACTATCCATGGGAAACGTGTTTGGAATCAACTGTTGTTGATTGCGGGGGAGGTAAGGGAAGCTTAGCTATCTCCCTCGCTAATAAGTCAGTATAAAATCCGTGAAGGGTAAACTCGACTGACGTGTATCAAGATTCCCTGCCCTCCGTCTTGTTGTCCAGGAGAGGGGGGAGATGGTCGAACTAGCTGAAGCTAACATCAAAGCCCGTTTGGATACCAACTCAGTTCCTGGTAGAGTAGTCGCTGAAGCTCATGACTTGTTCTCTTCTCAGCCGCGCACTGGAGACAACTATACCTTCATGCTACGACATGTTCTGTGCGCTGCACCTTCGTCACGATCCATCGTTATCCACTAACGTTCTGTCATAGACACAACTGGCCCGAGGCTCAAGCTGTAAGTTCTTCGCCATCGTAAAAAATAAATCTCAGTTGACGTTTCCAGGTGAGCATCCTAGAGAAACTCGCTGCTGCCGCAGGACCAAAGGTTCGTCCTTGATGTCATTTTGTAGTTCTGAGAGCACGTTGCCAATATCTTTCTAGTCCAAGATCCTGATCATCGAGAGAATTTCTGGGCATTATCCTGACACTCGCGCCCAGCTTGAACATAAGCCAGCCAACACAACGGACACTATAGCTTCTGCTTCGCTCATAACAGAGCAAGCCATTCTAAATTCTTCATCTCGCATGCCACAAGCACTTGCTTTGCACCTCTTGTGCATTTTGAACTGTCACGAAAGAACATTAGTGCGTCTGCCTCAGCTTAGCATGAACTTCACTCACCATTTTTGCAGGATCAGTGGCGAACTATAATTTCCCGGGCTGGTCTTGTCGTCACGGGGCTGTACAAGCTTAGGGCTTACGTGTCTATTATGGAATGCCGCGTTAGTCACACTTAGACGGGAGTCAAGATGGCGGCCCTGGCCTACACTGGACGCAGTCAAAGAGTGAAACAGAGCACTACCTATGTACGTTGATAACGCGTTGTCCACTATGTAAATCGGCACAGATTTTACCGAACGGCACATATATCAAGCTGTACCAAGCTGTGCGTACCACTTGGAGCTGCCGGCGGCAATCTGAGTTGCCCTACTTTGCCCCCGAAACCGACGAGCAGGAATAGACACGGGCACTATTTTACTACACTTTTAGGCTCTCTTGTGGCTTGACAACCTGAATCCTTGATGCAGATGCATCATCTCTCATTGCGTGCGCATGGCGTGGGTCGCCCCGCTGACGATCCAGCCTGTGCAAATTTCACTCGTACCAAGTCGGTCACCGGTGGACCGTAGCCTTCTTGCGTCTGACAGTGGATCTTATCAGTCAGTTACATCCAGTGACCGCTATGGTCGGTCCTCAAGCCTGGATATTTTGCAGCGGACGTCATCGCGTCATCACGTCACCGAGGATCAAGTTTCCCTCGTTGCCGTGCCGTTGCATCTCTGGAGAAACGTCGGGCTTTCCCGTATCAAAAAAAGATTGGTCCTAAGTACTATCCGCGGCAGTGTTTGGTGCCTTAATTATCGCCGCTCTATAGCCGCTCTGCAAAAATCCGACGGAGGTCCTTATTCTCATGATCTGCAATTTCCTGGTGCCTTCGCATACCTGCATATGCTCATAGGACGTGTGCATGTGCATTCAATCACAATCAGTCATCCACATGCAATGAAGTCCTCATGAGCGTCGTCATATTCATATTGCAAATGCCCGGTAACACGAACGCCGAGGCATCACTCTCTCAGAGTGCAAGAGTGGACAACCTCGAGACCGACAACTATCGTACACGCTGGAGCGACGACGCCGAATGATGAGATCATAAGTGTACCTTCGAATAAGGATCGCAACGTGAAATATATAAATTAAGCTCTACACTGCTCTACATGTATGTAGTGCAAGTCCAACTACCTGCCAACATACTTCGTTTTTGTCTAGATGGATTCCTCCGTCATCGTATCAGCGAATAACCGAGTCATGAAATGCCCATTCCAACCCCGCATTGCTAGTAACACCTGACCTACGCAGTCACCAAACCCAATTTGCCTCGTTCCAAGACAGCTTTGAAACCAAAATGTTCCTCAACACCAAAGTTCTCCGTCGGGTTGTACATTGTATGTATGGGCTTTCGCGCGTTGATCTCGCTCAAAACGTGCTTGGCTTCCTCGTCAGCACCTCCGAGCAAGCGATCGATGTCGCTTTCTGTCATGATGGGCGCGTCTGGGGATGTTAGGGAAGGGTCCAATCTATTGAGCTTAGTATGGGATAATTCAGTTGGGTACAAGGAAGGTCCTCACCTAGCTTTGACTGCAGAATGCATCTCGGGGTCAGTTGGTGCAAATAGATGACGACAGAAGTCCATAGTTTTCTGTCAATCGGATTGAGGATGTCGTGGAAGATAATCACAGAACATACGTACCTGGAGTTCGTCTTCCGTTAACGTCTTACCGACGTCTGCAGTTCCTTGTATCACTGCACTGGGGTATCAGAACGTGCGGTGATGGAAGGAAACATCGATTCTCACCCGGCCTGATGAGATCAAAGGCTCTATCAAAATTGTCCTCATCCACGTCGCTCATGACTGGCATAGCCTGATTGCGGATCTGTTTATAGGTGCCAAGGACGACAAGAAGAAACCTACGACACACTGTGTCAGTCGTTATCGCTCCAGTAACCGAATTCACATGCCTCGTGTAAGATGTGGCAATTTTTGAGGTATGCCAACGTTGGGCATCTTCTTCGCTGCAGAGTCCTCGAATTGACGCAGCAATCGTGAGAGCAGCTGAAAGTCCTCCTGTGAAAGCCAAATGAACGCCAGAGGAGAAGAATGGGTCAATGAATGCTTGATTATCGTCAATTGGGAGTAACACAAAACATCAAGAAAAAATACCTCCAGAATCCCCTGCCAGTCGGTAATGATCCCCAGCATAAGAGGGAGCAGAGTAACTGAAATCGCTCGCAGACTTCACAGCTTCCGGTTTACCGTCGTTTCGAAGAGTGGCATTTCCGATCAATTTGAGGACTCCAGGAGCTCTGCTCAAAAGTTCTTCCTTATAATGAGCCAGAAGATTCGAGCCAGATTCTCCTGAGGCCGCACGGGAAGCCTTCTTTTTACGATTGCTTGACTCCTGATCCATCACAATTCCCACAGATGTGGATCCATCGTGAAGAGGGATGAACCAAGCCCATCCAGACTCATCTGCAGACATTAAGCTCAGCTTGACCACTTCGAGTTGCTTTCATACCTTCGAGTGCTTCTACGAAGATAGCATTCTGGCGAGTAGTACCCGGCATGTAACATTCGGTTCCATCCCAGTATCCCCAGCATGCAACATTGTTGAGGGCCTGATTGTAGCGTCTGTTCTTGAGATACTTGGTGGACATGATCCCGTTCCTTCCTGACGCATCAACTAGGTAGTTGAAAGATATATGGCCCTCTATTCCAGTGCTGGCATTCTTCCAGTTGGCCGAAACAGGTCTTTCACCCTCGAACTGAAGTTCAGTGACTCTTATGTTGTCGAACACAGTTGCACCACACTTCGAAGCATGGCGAAACAGCAAATCATCAAATTCTGATCGAATCTGCAAAACGGTGAGACAATAAGCATATCTCCAATACACTACATACCACGTTCCAAGACCCATTGTTTGGGTCCAGCGCGACGAAATCTGTATCTGGAGCAAAATATTAATACTAGTACGACGATGAGTGAGAGTGACTGGGGCTCACATCCTTCTCGCTTGAACTGGTTCAACTTGACTGCGGCACCAGGCTATAAAATTTGAACATCTGATGTACTCCGGCACATTGAAGACTATACACACCTTGGCTGTGAACCCGTAGTTCATGATAGATTCCTCTGCACCAACAAATCCCAAGAAAGGGCGGATCGACGGAAGCAAACTCTCGCCAATGTGATATCTAGCACAATTATACATTAGTGACTTCGTATACCGATGACATATATCATATGCGCTGACCGAGGGAACTTCACAGCTTCGAGAAGAGTGACTTCAAAACCTTCTCGAGCCAAAGCAGCAGCAGCATAACTTCCGGCGGGTCCACCGCCGACAACAAGTATCTGAGTTGAGGTTGGCTGGCCAGTATTTCAGCATTCATAGCAGAAGAATCGATATCAGCCACATACAAGTGTTTGAATGGCCATTTCAGTGAAGGGGGTTGTACAAAAGGGTCGTGTTACTACACATTTATTTATGGTATTTTCTGAAACTTTGTGTCATCAATAGCGCACTGGCAGTGTGATTGCATCCCACTGAGACAAAGTGGGGCACCTGAACTATCTTGGCCACCATGGGTTGGGCGGTTGAATCAAACATCATTTGATCAGAGTTGATGAACAGCGTACTGATACCATCGCGATATTGCATGGGAGCGTGATGAATCGAGAATGGCTTAGTATTGATAGCCACCTGTATAAATCAAGAAAAGTTAGAAGACCTCAGCGACGTGTGACCGCCCTCATATAGTAGGCGTGCCATAATACGATCCTGAGCGAGCAACTCGCTTTCCAGAGCATTCGCTTTTATTGGCTCGGAACTCTGACATGCACTAAGTCTGTAGTGCATGACTTCCAGATCTGACCTCAGACAAATCAACCATCTCGTGTGGGCAATGCTGGGCACACTGACGCGGCGCGCGGCACTGAGCTATTATTGTGTACTATAGCCCGTCGTCTGCCAGATATCTAGTTTGAGTAATTTGGCGATTTGACAAAGTACTGGGGTTCGAAAGCATTGTAAGTAAGAGAAACCCCGATATCGCAGCATCTAACTCACCCTTTTCCTTCATCCAGTCAATCAGATTCACCCCCGACGTACGCGTGTGATCAAACAAGACGCAACCCGTAGAGAATGGGAATGGGATTCATCAACCGGCAGCCTTACGTATACATGATTCAGACTCAGACCTGATAGTGTTTCAATGTGTGATGGCAACTTTGTCCAGAAGTACGACCTCTACTGGACCCTGTCAGCCTTTAAAATTTAACGCATCGCACTCAGAGTGGGTGTGGGTAGCTAAGATCAATCTTGATTTTAAATCAATGATACAGGAGAATCAAAGCGGAGGCAGAATCGGTTGTAACATAGAACGAAAACACCCGCATTGCAGGCACTGCGCTCACACACGCTCACCGAGTATACGCCTCCGGAACTCCGCCTTCGCAGCTATGCTATCAGAATCTGAATCCCCTCGGGAACGAGACTAAGTAAGTATGAGTATTAGTGCCTGAGCGGGAATTTAAAGTCCTGCTCGAAAATATGCAACTCATCATATCAAACGGTTCAAATTGAAAACGTATCAGAACCAAGGACGTTCTGCAAGTTTTTGTCTCGAGAGTTTCCGAAGACCACATGTTGAATATCTTGATGTGGCTCGCTCGTACCTAAGTGGTACCTACATGAACCAACGATAAAACTTGCTCATTCTGACTCACACATCGCGATTCGCCAGTGCATATTAGAAGCGATCGTATTTGATTCTGAGGCAACAGGCTGGAGAATACAAGTCGGAATGATAGGTGGACATGTCGGGAATCCAGGAGGCACTTATACAGTCTTGAAGTCTGAAATAGCGAAAACAAAGTATCTTGTTGGCAACAGGCTACGAGTAGCCACGGTTGGATGCTACAAGCGAAGGCATCAGATTGTCTCGGAAACACTTTGAGATATATGGTGGAAGGACGCACAAAATTGATCATATGCCCACATGCATGAACACTATGCGCTGGTCCAATGGCATGTCCAGGTCCTTGTCACTAGCCAACGACTGGACCGCTCGGTGCAGCGCTCGGGCAGCCCGCTTGGAATCCATTTTGCCATCCCCGCAAAATTTGTTGTAGAATGCCTTGACTAAGTGCTGCACCGTATCATCGTTGACCTCCCATAATGTCCCAACTACACTCTTTATCCCAGCAAATTGTAGGCTAGCCGCCAGGTGTATGACTTCATCAGGCGTATGGGGGTTACCGACTGCGGTTTCACAGGCAGAAAGAAACGCAAATTCATGTCGAGACAAATCCATTTGTGAGATATCGAGGAGTGAAAGCGGTTGGTCGCGCATGAGAAAGGCCGAATCGAAGGGTTCGTCAAAGTTCTGTGTCCCGTGACACGCAAAATGAATCCAAGTATTGTCTCGCAATGCACGCGATGCTCTCGATTTCGTTGCATCAACACTCATTATCTTGGTGAAGGAAACAGTTGGAGGAGGGGGCAAAAGATCCCGCACCAAATCCAACTCAGGCTCCACACCAGCCAAAGGGATTTTATGACCAGGCGGGTGATTCTGACCAATGGCAACAAAGGACACTGGCAGAGATCTATCATGGCTTCTGCGAGCCCTGATCAGGGCGGTAAGCGATGGCGTGTATGAAGAGATATAGAGCTTCGAAAGCAACTGTCCGCCTCGCCTGTATGCGCCAGCAGCGTGCAAGGGCAAGAAATTGAAGGCACCCGAAGGGCACCACCAAATCCGGGAACCTGGTGGTGCAAATCCGCCCAAATTGTCGACCACTGGGCGGACGACGTCGTCCCATAACTCCGTCAAAGCTTTCATGAGGGGCAAGTGGGTACTTTTGGGAGCGGATTTGGGAGTGGTTTCGGGAGCGGGTTTGGGAGCGGCCTGTGGTTGACTTGCCCGTTGGAGTTTGACCACCAAATGTTGGAGTTTCTCCAAATTGATGCGGAGTTTAATGTTCATCGGAGGTTGGTTGTGTGGAACAATAATGGCATCGCAGGACGACTTGCTTGCAACGAGCACGACAACAGGCCCATCACAAGCTGCATATTGAAGATAGGAGAACAAGGGGGGAAGTAGGAAGCGAGAGAAGCCCTCAATTTTCCGAATCTTTTCTACAACTCTATTCCAGTCCTCCACTACACGTCGTTACCGGCTTGCTTCTGCATCTAGAGGTCGGGACCGGATTGCTTCTGCATCTACATCGACTCCCGGGGTTCTTTCTGGATGGTTCGTGGGAAGCGTATCAAGGAGGGAGTTGAGTTCTTTGAACTTCTTCATCAGGGCCACTGCATGATCGCCGCGATCTTGGAGGTTGTCAAGAGGCGTGCGGATTTGTGTCATCTGGGACCATATGACAGTCCTGCCTTGTTCCAACAACTCGACAGCGCGACACACATCACCGCTACGAAGAGCACATGAAGCAGCATCCATGGCAAGCCTATTTGAGAATTTCTTCAGGACACTATGACGAGACGATACTGAAGCTGTCGCGGACATGAAAGCATCCAGAAGCTGCATGGAATTCGCATAGGCCTCTAGTGCAGTATCATGCGAATGTTGATCGGCGTCGCGAGCCCAGCGTAGACTTGCTTGCAGGCGAGGTAGCAAACCTGCAGAGACAACATTTGCTGCTGCCTTGAGATGATGCATGGCAGCAGTCTGACTGTCGGTGTCTTCACCAGTACCGTCAAGTCCCGATCGAGGGAACAAAAGATAGACGGCAGCTAGTGACTGGTGGACATGTAATAGATGAGGATCATGTTACGTCAACGGAGTCAATGCACAACGGAGGTGTTCTCGTGACTCGTGGAGATCTTCTGCATTGCCGCGGTGCTCGAAGCGGGTAGAGAGCGTAGATGCAAGGTTACTTAATAACGAGGGCCGATCTGGGTGACCGACTGGATGTAAAGCCAGCGCACCCCTGAGATGCATGATAGCCTCATCCAGGTCTTGGTGATTGCCTCGGTGCTGGAAGCAGGTGAAGAGCGCAGTTCCAAGGTTATATAATGACTTGAGCCGATCTGGGTGACCGACTGGACGTGAAGCCAGCACACCCCTGTGAAGCATAATAGCCTCATACGAGTCTTGGTCATTGTCCCGGAGCTGGTAACGGGTAAGGAGCGTAGATGCAAGTTCATATGATACCGAGGACCGATTTGGGTGACCGACGGGGTGTAAAGTCAGCGAGTACCTGTGAAGCATGATAGCGTCATCCAAGTCTTGGTTATTGCCTCAGTGCCGGAAGCATGTACAGAGCACAGTCGCAAGATTATTTAATGACGAGGACCGATCTGGGTGACCAACCGGACGTAAAGCTAGCGCGTCCCTGTAAAGCTTGATAGCGTCATCCAAGTCTTGGTCATTGCCTCGGTGCTGAAACCGTATATAGAGCACAGACCCAAGGTTACTTAATGATGAGGACCGATCCGGGTGACCGACTGAATGTAAAGTCAGCGCGTCCCTGTGAAGCATGATAGCGTCATCCAAGTCCTGGTCATTGCCTCGGTGCTGGAAGCGGGTATAGAGCATATTTGCAAGGTTATTTGATGACTTGGACCGATGTGCGCGACCGACTGAGGACACATCCAGCGCTTCCCTAAGACGGGTGATGGCCTCGTCCAAGTCTTGGTTATTGCCTCGACGATTATAGCGAATGTACAGCATTACGCCCAGATTACACTGCAATTGCTCTCGACAATCATGCATAGTGCCGTAGTATCGCAGTGCATCGTAATGAAGGGAGATCACTTCATCTAATTCACGGGAATCATCTCTGTAGGAACACCACTCTACACGGCGAGCAAGTTGATCTGGCGATAACGGAATCATGAATGCAGTGGGCTGCTTCTGATCAAGATCGCGCCCACCCTTGCCTCCAGCTCCATGCAGAGCAAATGTATCGATTGCAAGCAAAGCTGCTCTGTAAATGTGGCTGTTGGAGTGGCAAACATCCAGAACGTCGCTCAGTAACTCTTCGGCCGCATCGGCATCCGTTTCAGATCCCTGTTTTGCGAAGCGGAACAGCAGAGCAATGGCAAGATGAAGCTGGGTGATGGGTCTGTCCGCATGACCATCGGGACGGAATTCAAGGGCGTCTTCAAAAAGAGTGATGGGGATGTCGAGGTCGAGGTATGTTCCAATAGCTTGGTGACTAACAAACTTTGCAGTGGCTAAATTGAACAGTGCTGCAGGACGGCAGGGATGCTCCACGGGGAAGAAATCCAAGGCGCGTTCAAAGTGTTTTATGGATTGGTCAAGATCCCCATTGTCCTTCATCCTGCGGTACTGTGCGAGAAGACGATGTCCGGTGTCCGTCTCTAGTACTGACAAATCCATATCGCCGGATGTAAGCTACGCATTACAGGCTCTCAGTATCAGAATATCAAGCTGCATTGATTACTAACGGTAGTATGAGGACAAACAACTGCATCGGCATTTTCATCAGAGCATCGCTGCTCCACTTTCATGAACAATGAAGTGTACGAGGATACGACTTCATGCTGCTTAGCCCGAAAGATTATAGCTGTGGTACTCGTCAACATCTGTCAGGCAAGATTTACAACAAACGTTACTGACGTGACTTTTCACTGCGATCCAGTAATTCTCCCACGGAGATATTGAATGTGCGAAGGACTTCTCCATGACAGAGCATGGGGTCCAGTTCAAATGAGGCATACACGCTGACCCGAACTAGAGAAGATGGCTCGCATGGCCTAGAGTCCATCTCAATGCCTGCAGTAAAAACGGGATCAAAGACAACTTACAAAAGTATCTGCTCGTTCCATTCGACAACAACCTGGTCTACGTGTACAGGTTTGTTGCTTGTCTGGCACTCGATGCCGTCAGCCTTTACTACCACATGGAAGCCGGCGGGAATCCGTCGGAGACCAAGAGTCAGATCAGTTGCACGAATGGCTTGGAAGAATTCGTCGATATGTGCGGGGTTGGGTTTGATATCGCATACCAGTGATGACGACTTGTTGCACTCCGCGGGGGTGTTCTTGGTGGCTTGCCTCCTCACCCACGGCTGGGAGGGTATCATCAAGTGGGTCCGGCACGGTCGGGAAACGAAACAGCAGAGTAATCAAGGAGTGAAGTGTCATCAAAATGGTTTTGAGAAATCATTGGTACGTGCTGAATGAAGACGGATGGCACATACTGTTCACGGCGACTTGTAGTATTTCATTGATCACGAAGTTTGTCTCGGGGTCCTGGGGGCGTTCTGGATGGCTCAGCTCCTCCAAGGGTGGGGGGCGGTCATCCAGAGGATGAGGGACAAAGTTTGACATGTGGCTGGAGAATGGACACAAACTAACACTTGAGAGTAAGATATGTGAGGTCACAAAATACTAGAAAGTCCTGACGGATTATGAAGGAGGGAACCACAGCATGCACGTGGCATGCAAACCGCGCTGCGATGCGCAGGGCCGAGTTGAATGGGATAGAAGCGGCTCGCATGACAATAAATTATCTATAAATTCATTAATGGGCGTCAGAATCGTACAGCAGAGGCGCCTTGTGGGTCCGCCCTTACCTGAAGCAGCCAACACGAGGAGGCTGCGAGGCTCAAGAATAGCATGGCATTTCAGGCTTTCGATTATCGCGAAGCGCGGCTAGAATGTCACCGCCCTCAGGCCTCAACCCATCCCACTGCTGTCAGACAGTATGTCATGCGAGAAGACAGGAGCTGACAAGAGCTCACTGTCTGCCATGCGGGCAGCACTGGTCCCAACACTTTGCCCAGACAGACAAGGGTTGGCTGTTCCGGGCTCATAGATAGGCTCGGCGCTTGCGACGGAATGGGACAAAGTTCTGCTCAGGTCCTAATGGGTCGAGGCTTCCACTTGCGCGAGCAACGGAATATTGATTGACAGTGTCTGTAAATGTAAGGATGTGATATATGCTGATGTGGTCACGGTTCGTATTGCTGGGGACACCGTGACCGCAAGGCTTGAATCATGAGAATAGTCGAGTGATGATTGTCATAGTTGGTTCAGAATAAGCGTAGTAGCCTTTGAAGCGGTTAATTAATATGGTCACAGCCGACAGCTAGTATCAACATACTTGGCTCTGAAACGACGAGACTGAGAAACGAGGTTTGCATCTTTAGCTGGGATATGTCACGGCATTCAAATGATGGCGGCTGCCAATTAGACTGTGGTCACGAGTCTATACTGCCAGTGTATTTTCAAGCTGGGCGCCTTTGAATTGCCGCCAACATCGCGGGCGGAGTTTAAACTTTAAAGTTAAACGTATCCCAAACTTTGGCCCGTACAAAATTAAGTCATTGCCCGTCGTCCATTCGAGGTCTGGATGTTAACACGCCGCGGATAACTGTGTTTTGAATGTCGTGCTGTATCAAGTTTGGTGTTGAACTTCGAGAAACGAGCCCACGTCCAGCTTCTGGGAAACCCCGCGAATCAGTACGCAACTATCCCCCGAGAACTAGTACTTAACAGCGAGGAGTTCATAGGTATTGCAGACGGAAGTGCCTTGGGTGATAACGAAGAACCACGGTCTGCAAGCTTAAAACCAACGAAGATGCATTTTCAGGCGACAGAACAGTATGTCGTAAAGAATTTACAAGACCTGGAATTTCGCTGGCTTAGTAAGCACTTGCTTGAGCTAAACGTTCTCCTCACGTAAGGTAGACGACATTGAAATACAACTACTGCGCCATATCGCTTACGTAATGTTTCCCACGGCCAAATCTGCCTGTCGCGATTTTTTTTTGGGTTTTACATTCTGTTGCCTTTGTCAAAATTGTATACGCTGCAGTCAATCATGCCTTTCCTGCTGTGTCCAAAGCCTCCATAATGGAATTCGGAAGGACCCGATGTCCATGATACTTCCTCGTGGCCCAAACTGCTTGTGGCCCTGTAAGACCTCTGGTATAGGCATCCATGAACCTCGCGGAACGATTTGCATACCTGGCGACAGCGCCGTAACCGCCGTTAGATGTAGTCATTTGGCTGAATATTTTTTCAGGCTTACCTTCGGATCTGCAATAATGGAATATCATCAAGACACGCACTGACGTGCTTTTCCATGTCTTCCATCTTGTGGACCCTCGGACCCGAGCGGTACAGCAGCTTGACGGCACCCCAATATTGCTCAATAAAATTGAGCTCGCAGTGGAATTTGGGGTAGAAGTCACATACATGTCCGCGGGCAGTGACGAGCTCTTCGAGATGTGATTTGACATTCCGAAAGTCGGGTTGATTGAATAATATGCGACGACAGCAACAATCGACGGCACCTTCAATGCATTTGAAATCTTTGCATTCCACACGAAGCCCTGCTCTCCAGAGTTCGCGCTCATCCAGAATGACCTGCATGCCTTTGAACCACCCAGGCATTGTGGGGTGATCATCCGCGAAGTAAAATTTTTGTTGTGTTCCATCGTGTAGGGTTGTATCCCGCATTTTCGGTCCATTTGGTTGATGTGTCCATGCACGCTTTGGGTTTTTCACCATCTTTCTTGCGCTCGGAGCATCAGGTGCCCGTTTCTGATGCGATGTTGCGTTGTCGAACAAAAACAGGGCTCGTTTGAAACCATGGGTCTTCTCCTCGAAGATGTCGATTGCGTTATCGACCTGTTTCACAAGGTTGTCGTTGTTGAAGTATCCGTCTCTATTTTTACCTGCCTTGAACAGCACTCGGGATTCGCTGGACGCAAAGTTACAATCGAGAATGATAGCGAAGTTTCAACACACCTGTCACCATGCCTCAACTCACCCCATTCTTCAGTCAACATGCCTGAAACCATCAACGAGGGCCCTTCACCCTTGGCCTCTGGTTGCTTTGCATCTTCGTGGTCCCATTTTGTCTGCCGTCTATCATACATCGTGAATGTGGATTCGTCCTGGGTCACTTTGATGAGCGGGTAGATTCCGGCAGCAAGATCAATTCCGGTGGGCATGGATAGGATATTTCCATCACGATCGTAAGTCGTCATCCGTTTTGAATACTCGTTCATGCGACTCAAAAATCCTTTCCGATATTCGACGACATCAGCCCGCTCATGGCCATCAATGTACATTCCTTTTGTTGCCTTCCCATATCTCCACTCCATATTATGCAGCCAACGCTGACCCGTCCGCAGGGTGATGCCAGTCTTCAAGCCTAGGTATTGTTTCATCTCCGGAGTTGCCATAATATCAACAACATCCTGTGCTTTCACGTAGCCGTCCTTCGCAATGCCTTGCAGGTGGAGATGTATTTGTTGTGCAAGGTCCTCGTCTTCAAGGATTGAGGTATTCATCCGGCCATAATTATTGAGCGGGAGAGTCCCGAACCGCATGTAGTCCACAACCCATCTGCGTAAATTTCGTGAGTGATTTACCATCCCTTTTCCAGCTGCTTTTGCTGCAAGTACAGAGCATTTGATCCACCCGAAATCCAGCTCTGGATCAATATACAGATTGATAAGAGCAATCATACTGGTGACACGAGCACGGAAGAAGAGGTCAAGATTATCTTTCTTGTGCCTCGCCATCAATTCAGCCTTGGCTCTTCGCAGAGCTGGGAGATCTCGATGATCCCGAAGTTCGAATGTGGTTGGGAACTCAGGTTCCATATCCGAATCAACTGTGACATCAGCTTGTGGATCTGCGACTTGTTTGGCACTTGGTGAATTCAGATCAGACTCGGAGGACTGAGATGGCAGTTGGGTCTCGACGATCTCTGGATCTGCTGTGACATATCTGGTTCCTTGCACATGGTTGCCATTCGTGATCTGACGGAAAATCAATTCAGCATCGTTCCCATTTCACATCCATTATTTCTCACCTCCGAGTCTTCCCTTTCACTGCTCTCAGGCTCTGTATTTTTTTGGAAGAATGACATTATGGATGGAAATCCAGCAGCCTCCATTTTCTTGCCCTCGAGTCTCTGCCTCTGTTTTGTCCGGTCCGAATTTCCTGTGTAGACAAATTTTCTCTTTGTGGCTGCTCGTCTTTCCTTCTCCTTTCTAACCATACTGTCATGTGCTGCCTGAAGTTTGGCAGTGAAGGCAAGAAGGTCTGAATCTGTTTGAATTTCCTGCATAACCTCCTCCTCATTGTCCTCCAACTCAAGATCAGAAGTGTATACTTCCGAGTCTGAGTCTATTCCAAGGTCTGGTGTGCTTGATTTGACAGATGGTTCCGGTGCTTGGGACTTGGCTTTAGGGGTATTTCCGTGCAGATTTCTGAGCCTATTTTTAATGCAGTTCTTCCTGCGACCCATAGCTATTGAGATTTGTGAGCCAATCTCCCGGTTGACTTTGCGTCGCATTTTTTGGTGGATTATGTAAGATTTTATGTCACGTGATGTGGCCAAATTCTTGACCTCGGATTTTTGAAAACTTGCCATGCTGCATCTAATGACTATTCAAGGTGTTTTGGACACTTTCATAAAAGTTGAAATAATATCATAGGAAATAAATGTTCTTTGATTTTTTGACCATCATATTGTAGCCAAAGGTATCTGGAATGCATTCTTGCATGCTAATAGGTTCTAATGTGCAGCATGTTTGAGAAATAACCTGTGCGCGGAGGTGATACAAAATGTGGCTGGGTTTCAATGTCGTCTACCTTACTACGAGCTCAAACGGCACCCGGGCCTACTAAAGAGGACTTATGTATGTAGATATACTATCACTTCCACTGCAATCGGCACCCCACAGAAGTCGGCACCTTCACAAAACTCGTATTTCTAGCTACTTCAACACAAAATTCTTAATGTAGATACCATTATATCTCTACTACAATTCACTACGAGGTAGAATGGGCATGATTGAAAAAGAATTGAGTGAGATAGTTAAAAGTGCCAAAGTCACGCAAAAATGTCACCTGCCGATGTTGTGCCGTGACGGAGTTTCAATATTGCACACGCCCATTTTGGGAGTGCCAACTTCTGCTGGGTGCAGCGCTGCTGGTCATGGGGCTGGTCCGCATTCGCAAATCCAGCAGCGGTAGACGAGGGAAGCTGCGAGCTTCGTCTGATCCTACTTACGAGTCACGTATTCAGGCTGCAATTCAAGGAATTGCAAATGGCCTGTACAAGTCCATTGCAGCTGCAGCGAAGGAACAGAATGTGAGTCGTGATTCTTCATATGATTATTCACTCAACTGTGGTTTAGGTATCACGTCAGACACTAAGTGATCGACGCTTGGGAGTGCATAAGTCTCGTCGGCTTGCCCACGAGAGCCAGCAATTATTATCTGCTGCACAGGAGGAAACCATTGTCGACTGGTGCAACCTGGCATCCACCTCCGCGACTCCTATCCACCCGGCGAGATTGCGCGCATCTGTTAAGGAAATAACTGGTCGACTCCCGTCACAAAAATGGCACTATGGCTTTATTCGTCAACACTCATCCCTCCGCATATCTCGAGCAAGTGGACTGGATCCCAAACGTGCTCGAAATTTCAACAAGGATACCATCGGGGAGTTTTTTGAGATGCGGAAAAAGCTTGATGATGACTATAATAAAATTCCGCCAGAGCATCATTGGAATATGGATGAGAAAGGCAATCAGATGGGTGGGGGGAGGAAAAATGCTGGCACGAAGTTCATTTTTTCCGCACAAGATTCAGATCGTTATCGGGTCCATAGCGATAATCTAGAGCTCGTAACCATTATCGAGTGCGTCTCCGCTGCTGGTGCTAAGATGCCACCATGGTTTGTCCTTTCAGAAGGACCAGCCCCAGATATTCGGGATCTAAAAGATAAAGTGGGCGGGTGAGTACTAAGCTAGACAAGTGTAGCATTATGCTCTACTAACACTGTCACTTTTTACAGTGTTTTGTTCTCTCCAACGGGATGGACAGATCATGAGATCGCAGATTATTGGTTCAGGAACCACTTTGTTCCTACAGCGGAGAAATACCGTGTTGATCCTGAGAAGCCAATTGTTCTGACTGTTGATGGTCATAGTTCACATGAACAAAGTGCTATCAAAAAGGCGGCTTACGATAATGGTGTCATAATTCACGCCTTTCCATCGAAAACCACACACAAAATTCAACCACTGGACGTGGGTGTGTTTTCTTCCGTCCAGCGTGCTTGGACCAAACATTGTGACAAGCGCCTTGCCGACGGGGTTGAAATTGATCGCTATAATTTTATTCACGAATACATGGCTATTCACCATGTCATCACTCCGCAACTCATCCAAAAAGCATTTAAAAAAACTGGCATCTATCCTCTTAATCCGTCAGTCTTCACAGACGAGGATTTCGCACCGAGCTTGGTTTATTCAACTGCTGCACATCTTCCTCCATCATATCCTGCCACCGAAGTCCCTCCTCCAATGGCAACTCCTTCTGATGTTGTCGAAATTGACGAGTCGATTAGACTGGATGGTGGCGGGGAAGAGGATTCGGAGGACGACAATGTTTTTTTTCCTATGGCCGTCGATGAAGACTTGGACTCTGGAAGTGATGACTCGGACAAAGAATCTGACAGCGACGACTTAGAGTTAGATTCGGATTCGGAGGAAGAAGAGGAGATGACCCAAGATGTGCCGCAGCCCCCTCATAACGATGCCCATGTCACGCCGCGCTCGACATTGCAATTATCAGGCCCCGTCCCACATCTCGTCATCCCCTCGTATGTTCAGGCAATGGCATTGACAAAGGAGGAACTTTGGCACGAGCTCCAGCGCATGTATGAGCAGAATGGGGCATTAGTTCAGACTACTCAGGTCCTGACTACCCAGCTCGATGCTACAAACGTGCACTGTACAATGGCGCAGCGGGCATTGGCTCAATCTCGACTGGAGCTGGAGAATGTGAAGAAAAAAAAGCAGCCAAAGAAATCCGTCAAGTTGCGGGCCCGTTTCGTGACACACCCAGAGCTTGAGGAGGACTTCAACAAGGCAGAGGAAGTGCGGCGTGCAAAAGATAAGGCTGACGCAGAGAAACAGGCCAGGAAAAAGTCGGAAGATGAAGTGCGTCATGCCCAGATTGAAAATGATATCAAGTCGAAGACGTTCGATGCACTCTCAACACTCCGGCGCAAGGACGATTTTATCACACTTGCTGGCGCTCTCAAGATTTCGAGAGATGGGACGGTCGAGGAACTCAAGGCTAGAATCAAAGAGTTTCTCGCGGACACTGCAAATCGGCACTTTGCTGACAACATCAGCAAACTACTGATTTAGCTACAGATCCCCACAGTGTGCCAGATACCACAGAGCTGCCAGATCCCAGAGCCACAGAGTCACAAATTCCCACAGTGTGTTACAGACCCATAGAACTCACAGAGATCCGAGAGCCACAGAGCCAAAATTCCCACAGTGCGTTACAGACCCACAGAGCTCACAGGATTGAGCACAAAAACTTCACCAAGTCTTTTAATTAGCTTAACATTGATCTTAAACCTTAGTATTGACTATGGTAGACCGTGGGAACTTTTTCGAAGAAAATAAAAGTTGTAGCCCTTGTCAAGGGTAGTCTATCCATAGTCTCACAACATTTTGTGGTCAAGATCCTAATGACTTACAAGCAAAATACTAGAAAGTGGTGTGTTCAAGAAAGCAACTTAGCCGTGGGAACATTTTTCGATGAAAATCAAAGTTGTAGTCCTTGTCAAGGGAAGTCTATCCATAGTCTTATGATTTCAATAGGTTAAGATCCTAATGAGTTATAAGCAAAATACTAGAAAGTGGTGTGTTCAAGAAAGTTCAGGCACACAAGTAATGTGTCTAATATTTGCTTATTAGGACTAGGAATACCAATAAGAATAGCATAGTAAAGAAAGACTTATGAATTTCGAGTTTTTGATTATCAGAGACTAGGCAATACCAATAAGAATAGCATAGGAAAGACTTATGAATTTCGAGTTTTTGGTTATTAAGACTAGGTAATGTGACTTGAGAAATGGTATATATATCATTTTGAGTGAGGTATAGGAAAGCTACTATGGTGTAATGGTAAGTATGTTGTTGTTGATAAATAATTCTGAGTGCATGAGGCTTGAGGTCACCAGTTCAATTCCTGACATTGGCAATTAAAAGTGTCAAAAAAAGCGAACTTGTTTTTATTTGTTTACTACCTGAAGCTTTGGCTCTGTCGGAGCTGTGGTACTGGAAGCTGTGGCACTGGGAGGTTCTGTGCAGTACTGTACAGAGTGGGGAGGCTCTGTGTAGTACTGTACAGAAGGGACCAAGCTGTGGTGCTGTGGCACTGTACAGCTCTGTACAGAGCTGTACAGAACATTGTAGTTTGCTGATGAATCCACGTTTTTCTGCGCTCTTCCAGATGGGAAAAACACATTCGAAGAATTCAGTCACTGCGTCGTCAACAGGACAAGCCAGTAGTAGCACTTCGCGGGACAATAGCGCTACCTCGTCCAACACCATGGCTTCCAGCAATCAAATTTTCACCGCTCCCACGCATTCTTTCAATTCGACTTATCCTCCGCACCTTACCAACCAGCCACATTTTCATCAATTCTACGCTAATCCAGCTCCCCACACGCCACCTTACCCTACAACGCAGCATAATCATTCATCTCGCAGTCCGACTCCCATTGCATCATCATCGAACTTAGAAAGACAACCTCATCCATACAATGTACATGGCCTTCCTACACATCTCACTCAATTCTACTATAATTCTAATGATGGTTACCCTCGTAATTAGATATATCTACTTAGTAAATACCATACCTGCTCGCTCACGTCAAATAGTAGCAGACCTTGCGCTCTTACCTGACCGCCGAGCTGGCTTTGAAACCGGCATATGTGACATGTCGTGACTTAGAGTGACATTTGCGTGACTGCCGACTTCTGTGGGGTGCCGATTGCAGTGGAAGTGATAGTAATAGGCGCCATGAAGATGTAGAAATCCAGAGTAGTGGTAACCAGCCTGGGGCTACTTGAACATTTCGATTACCTGTAAGCGGCACATGTGTTTTCTGCATTTGCCAAAATTTCATGCAACGTTGATCGCACACTCACTTATAAAGCCCTAAACTGAGCGCCACTGGACGAGCTGAGCGGCGTTATGCCAGGCCGCTTGTATTAGCGGTAAGCACCACAGTTCGGGCGGTATTTGGGTGACAAAACGTGAGGCGAGCGGGAAACCACAACAGAAAAGAGCATGAACGCAAGGTGAAAAGGAGAGTGTCGAAGGCAAAACATAAATATACAAAAAGCCCTGTAAGACAGCTTGAAGAGAAGTAAGCAGAATCGCTCTTAGGGCGCCATCCGCAGGGTTGGACACCATATTCCCAGATGCTTGACATCGTACAGTGCATCCACATCTATTAGAAGCACTGATCCCCCGGGCGTCAGTAATAAGCCTGCTGCCATCGACTGCCAGTTGGCTGACCTCAAGTCGCTCGTCTTCAAAGGAGCTAGGGAGCTAGCGACTGCAGGAGCTTGCAGACTGTCGATATGCCTGAGGTACTCCGTTTTGCATCGCATTCAATCGAGACGCTGATCGATTCATGGCCACAAGAAGACTGACTGTAGAGTATGGGTTGACCATGGCGAGGCTGTTCGAGCGGTGTTCACTGCTCACTGTTCAGTAGATGAGGATGTGGGAGTCGGAGTCTGACGAATTTATTCTGAAGTTCCGTGCGCACGTGATTCCCGAGCCTGGACGCGTAGGGTTTAAACTTTAAACGACTCGGAGTCCGGACGGTTCAAATTCCCCACCAACAAAATGGTGCAATTATAAGCTCGAAGGTTACACCTGGTGTAAGGATACACGAGGTTGGTGACCAGGTCTTTCCTGGTACGAGATCATGGTATGGATCAGCAATTGGGACTTGCGTAGGCTTTGTCCTCAGGTTCTGGGTCAGTGCCATGGCACAGCTGTTCTTGCATGCTGGGCAGCACGCATTTTCTCCATCCCGAACGTAATGGGAGATTCTGAATAGGGCTGTCCTGCACCTTGGCTGCACCGCTGCCGGTCATCTTTTCGCTAACCCGATTTGTGGGTGCCTACCAGCACGCACTTCAATACGTCACCGCCCCGGTTGGGTCATCGCCTTACTTTCCACTGGTCTCAGCGGCTTCAAGACGATAAAGTACAGCCTCTGACGAACATTGGGATCTGCAGGACTGATATGAAAGCCAAAATGTGGGTTTTTGTTGTCTTCTGACCACTATTGTCACAGGTGCTCTTCTTGCAGTCAAATACCATGCGAGAGATGCATGCTCAGGCTGTGATAAACTGCGAGAATGAGCATGCATTTCAGTGCTCTGAGTGGCACTGTTTGTTTAATCTCAGATCTCGCTGGAGCCTCGTGTCACAACGTGACGTTCGCTCCTAGTGCAGTTCTACGCCGACCACACTTATATAAGGACTCGTGTCGCTTTCTAGACGCTTCTTCATACTCCGCTTCTGCCAGCTGCACCATTTACCCCCGATTGTCTACTGCAATGTCTGACTCCGACTATGGGCAACCTCGAGACATTCGTATTGACACAAGCTTCTCGCGTTCCGCCAGTACTACTCGGGATTTCCTTGGAGAGCCAATGCCCAGGGATCGATACTCTAGGGCAAGCCATGCTTCGCGTGTCCGAGATGTTACTTGGATTTCAGCCTCTCAGCCATCCCAGTACCCTGCAACTCAAACCCCTCAGACGCCTAACTGGCAACATTCCACTCCTGTCATGCGTCCAGCACTTCATACAGCACAACCCACTTTGTCAGACTCGGACTACGAGTACATGACTGTTGGCATCGACGACACAGGTGCCGATGAGGAGAATGAATATGGGTTTCCCGAGGCACATGAGAGGAAGCCCCAGGGAAAAAAGAAGTTTTACGGCGGGTTCATGAATGGGTTGAAAAGTATACCGAGAGTCATGTCGAGAGGACGTTTGAATTCAAAGGACCATATCAAGCCAGTGAAGCAGGGGACTGCACTCCCTCCGTACCAACCGAATCTTCAAGCTCCAGGAATCTCGCTCACACACCGACAAGTGCTAGCAAATAATGTGCCCCAGGTAGAGAGAGTTGACACGCCTCCGTCCGACGTGCTATCTCCCACAAGACCCAATATTCTGCTTGATACTGATACACGTACATCCATTGCGGATACAAGGCGTGACCGGACATTGTCAGCTGTCAACGAGTTGTACGAACCTAGTCGCTCGCACAGTCATGATGACATTTTCCCCGCCCACTTCCACCGCGATAATTCCCATCCATTCCACCACTCCACTGATGCAATTTCCGCTCTTCACCCATTTAACCGCTCCACTGAAGCGATTTCCATCCCCCGCACCATTCATCTTTCGACTCAAGCGACTCCTGTCCTTGTAGAACCTCGGCCTGCAGAGGATTTTGCAAAGATGGAGTCTCCCATCCGCCCCCCACCAGAGGAATCCATTGCCTCCCAAGTGGCGCGTGTTCGGCGATTCATGCGGGACCTTAGCGGCCTTCCTTGGATTTCTCCGGCTCGTATCTCAAATGAGTATGTTCCCGGACAGGGTGACAGGAGGAGGCACAGCCGTCAACGGTACTCCAAAACATCAAAGAGTTGGTACACCCAGCGAAACAAGCGACCCTTGGACTTGCTTTCAGGTCCATCAACTCCTCTATCTACAGGCCGTATTCCACAGCATGTCCAGAACTCACCTGCTCCAGCTCCAAGACCGTATGTCATTAGCCCCAGCAGTGCAAATCTCATGTTCTCTAGACAAGTATCTGGTGGGCGGTCCCGATCGCCCTCTTCAGATGGTGCTCCATCGTCAGAAAGTACCAACAACCAACAATACTCTGGGCCGTTATACCCAGCGTATGTGGCTCAGCCGTTATTTGTCTATCCTTCCGGGCTTCCGTCTCCCGGAAGTGGTCTAGAGACGCAGCCACGACCAGTGTTTTTCACTACACCCGTTGCACCACCATTTGCATCGCCTGAAAGGTCACGGTCGCCTGTGCGGCACAATGGAACCCCGAGGACACCTGTGTTGGGATGAATCCTGGTTTTCATATTCCGACTTCTTGCGTTAAGGTCGCCCGCATTACATATGAGTCTCTGGGCGAGGCTTTGGAAAATTCCCGAGTGTGTAATCTCTCATCTCTTGCATAGCACCGCACAATGACAGGACGTTGGTAGTACGATCTCTCCAATTTCTCATTGTGGATCAGATTTGTACCCATTCGTTCACCTATTCAAGCTCGAGTCTTGTGATATTGTTGTTGTTGAATATAACCATTCATATACGCATCAGGAAGTTCAGCAGCAATCAACTCATCCACGGCAGCCCAGCTACTACCTTCGTTAGTCTGGCCTCTAGAGAGTTGACGTATCATCCCTGTATATTATTATTACGTGAATAGATGTATCTCCTAGTAATTCTGTAAAGTGTAGTACCAATCAATAACAAAGCCAGCAACGAAACTTTTCTTCTTAGTCTCCAAATCATCCTCCTCGGTGTCGAAATTATCGTTATCGACGATGGTCGATGGTTCCTAACGCATAGACATCTGTATTAAGATCCCAGAAGGGGGGACCGGTCCCTAATGAAGCGGCCTGGAGGGTGGCAGCTGGGGAAACGTTTTCCGACCTGGATACTCGCAATGCTCGTTCTGACCATGACCACTCTACAACAACGTATGGATAATTTAGGATCCAGAAATATAGATATCGACCAACTAACTCACAATTTTGTGAAGTGGCTTGTGAGGAATGAACTTGTTCTTGCGGTACCTTGGTGTTTTAGCGTGCAAGTGCGACGTTGATAGTTATTGTTCAGATCTCCTGTAATATTTCACGGTTTCGTCAACGGTTCTTCGGATCCCGTCCTCGGTCGCGTCTAGATTGGGAATGGGGTTTGTCGCCGAAACAAGCAGAGCATGCACGCACGAATGGCACGCCGGACATGCGCACATGAGACAAACTCTGGAATTGTACCTGAATTGACGGACACGTGGAAACATCAATCACACATAGATACAACAGCGAGTTGAAGCTACTTTATCTTACGCCTGAGAGGCTCCAGTTCCTTGGCAGCCTTCTCCGCATTGTACGCTGCATTTTTATCCATAGGATCTCCGGCAGCCTTGCCTTCCTTGATTCGATGTGAAGCCAAGGTGCTACGGGACCTGGCGAAGATCTGGATGTATCATATCCGCCAGAGAGCGCACAGTCGATGGATAAGCTATTCCAAATGAGAAAAATGAGAATGACTACTAGTGGGCCTGATGACTTTGCGTTCCAGGCTGGTTGGACGGACAACCGTGCCAACAGCTGCCTTGCACCTGCCGTTGAACCATTTTGGGCACGTGATTTTGACAGCGACTAGTACTGCTCGTGGCAACTTGAAACCAGCTTCATTTGAGTGGCAGAAAGAGTACCGTTGGCCATGGGCCACTACTAATTCTTCAAATCCACATCGCCCATGAGACAACACCAGGATAAATTGAGCTTACGCTCAATCAAATATGGAATTGTCCTGTCTACAATAATTCTAGGTCAGCCCTCAATGCAGCCACTTGCGTCCGACAAAACCCTTCTCCCACTTTGTGGGAATCGGGGATCAAAATATCGCGCGGGGTGAAAGAAATAAGCACTACAACGGACGAACAGTAGCACCACATCTTCAACACATACTTTCCGAGTCATCCTTCCGAACTTCGATCCGTGAAATCGCATCGATTTTGAAATGGTGCTTCTTGGGACAGAACAGTAGTACTGTTACTGGCATGCGTATTGATCGGGGCGTCAGGTCGTTGATCAATGCGGAAAGATGAGAGGAGAAGTGCGGGCCGTATATTGAATTACCTGCAAGGTGCCTGCCGGAACGCGCCCTTCCAGAGACAACAAAACTTTGTTAGTATCTGTCAAAACTGGCGGCAAAACTTATCATCTACCAAAGCCAAAGGTGAAAGACTTCATATTGTCCTTAAGGCGGCCTTCTGGCTAGGGATCGAATTTGTCTGGGGGCGATAAGATTGTGACAAATAGCCTTGACCAATTTAGATAATGAAAGGGCGCACAGCATCAAGAAGTAAAACCTCACCAATGGCATAGACCGCTGCGTTTTTAGGAATATATGTAATTTCGTTGCTGATTGCACAGGTACAAAAGTGCGCCGAATTTTGGGCTTTTCTGTGGGAATGATGGATCTCCTAAGCAGAAGGAAAATAGAAATGAGGTAGGTTCGAGCGAGTGGGATGTATAGAGAAGGAAAAATGAAGAGAAGAAAAATGACACACTCGTTCAGCTGGACGAGTTGTGCCAGTGTATTTGGTTCGAACCAAAGAGTCCACAAACGCAATTTTTTTCAAAGTTGTATCCTCGATACCAGGTCATGATAATCATGAGGCATAATTTCGTTCCTTTTCATAATGTGTATCTGAAGTCAGGCGCACGATCTCCCAACTCCCGTAATTCCTGGACCGAGTATTGTACTTTCTCTCCTCGTTCAGTTGCGAGGCGTTCGGCAGCGTCACGTTGCGCGTTGATCCTCTTGTAAATGAACACGACTAGTGGTACAAAGGTGAATCCAATGCCGACGAACATGAGCTCCAGTCCATCTGGAAAACAGAGAGTTAGGCGGCGCGAGTCATGTGAACGAAGTTGAACTTACGCCCAAGAATAAACCGAGGTGAGTCTTGCGATCGATAGATGACAGTTGCAATGGCAGCACTGAAGTTTCCAATGCCAATATGGAGGGCCATACCAACACCTCTCTTGTACTGGCCGGCAAGGTTGTTTCCAAGCCTTCAGTGCCATATGTCAGCCTTGGTCATGACGTCACTGCTAATGACATACCAAGAAACCACGCCAGGAAATGCTGCATAACTTCCCATGACAATGAAGAAAGTCCCAAAGTACTTGGCACCACTGGGTGCGGTGGATATATTTATCGAAAAACCGATCAGACACATAGTAAGGCCGGCAAGAATGAAAGGGGATCGCATCTTCAACTTGTCCGAGTAGTGCGCAAAAACGAGCAATGTGAGAGCTAAATGGACCTTGTTACTGCGTGAGACTGCTGATGGGTAAGGAAACTGACTTGCGGCGACATATGGTGGTATGGTGAGCAGCTGGCTGACTGGCGTGTTATATCCGAAGCTGAATAGAATTTTGAATGAACGAATCACAGCCAGCTTGCGACGACAGACCTTTTGATGATCGTTCTGGCACAAATAATGTTAAGCACCATCTCAAAGTTGTAGCAATCGACTTACGGGAGAAACAGGGTGATGCCATACACTGAGAGTGCCTCAGGTCAGCTTCTGCCGTCTCTAAGTAGCAAAGGTGTTTCACTCACAAGGTCCGACAATTGACATATAAATGAGGATATGAGTCCAGACCTGACAGGTTGGTTGGGGCACGGAGATGATGAAGCAATGAGCATCTTACCTGCCAGTCTCTGAACGCGGCCCAGACGTGCCTGGCCGCAAACCTCTCTTCCTCACCGACTGACGAATTGTCGTACTCTGAAAGAAATCCGAATCATCTTCGCCTCTCACAATTTATCAATTGACTTACTTTTCCTCCAGACAATAAAAGCACGCTCTTCGGGGGCCAAAAACTTAGCTGTGTCAGGAAAGTCTACCAGTACTGAGCGATTGTATACCTATCAGTCCACTGTGTGATCGAATGCGTGCTGTACTTGCCAAAAAGAGCAACGAAGGCTACAACTATCGTTACAAGGCCTTCAAGCAACTGCATGCAAGTTTTGAGCATAACTTCGGACATTGACCATAAAGGAACTCACGAAGATCCAAGACCATGCTTCGAGTCCCTCCATGCCACTCATGTAACTGATCCCAAAGGCTAGTAAACCGGAGAAAGCACCTAAAATTTATTTCGCTATTGAAATCCCAGTGGTTTAGCAAGACAACAAACCTGCAAGTGTTGCAGCACCGAAAAATAATCCAACTATCGGGGCACTTCAGCATCGCAAACGGACAACCAAATGCAGGATACCTTACTTCGATATTGTAACATGTGTCTCGGATACCACAAAGTAAGGCTGCGGACTCATCAGCGATATTCCGCAAAAAGTTCTTTAGTTACGCTCACTAATAAACAACACCAGGGAACAAACCCGCCTCAGCAACGCCTAGACAGACTCGGGCTCCGACAAGCTGAGGGTATCTGGCATTCAAGGTCAATCTCAAGTCAAAATTATGGCGAGGATTTGCCTAAGCCTACGTCTTCACGAAAGCCATGATTATCCTGGCGATATGTTTTGCTCAGAAACTTTAAACCGTACCACGATTCAAATTCAATGACGCACATAATTATCCCCCATGCAAACTACCGCGCGTCAGATACATTCAGTAGTCATCATGTAAGACTTACATTGATCCCTGGAAGCCATCTACAAAAAAAAGTAAGTCATGCAGCACTCAATGACGATCATAAACGCTTGCCTGGATGGGCGGAATGTTTTAAGAACCAGGCTTGAGGTTGCGGTCAGAGCACGGATAAGCAACAAATTAGGCAAACAAACTTAGTGGGAGGTTCACACAGGCAGTATGGCTTCACATTTTTCTTCAAAAAAATATGACATCGGTAGGAATAACGATGCTTACTATGGTAAACATTATCTGCATCCAGCTTTAAGATTGGCAATCTTTTCAACAAAAAACCTCACATTACGTACCAATGCAATGTTGAATCTGTTTCCTGTGAGATCCAGCTGAGTTTCAAGCCCCTCCAACTTCGCGTTGCCGATGTTACCTGTTGAAGAGTGAGGAATACATTCGATATCAAGGGTTAAGATTACCACGCACTTCTGTCAAGGAAAGCCAGGAGGTACATCAAACTAAGGATAGGCATCAACCGTAAGTCAATCTTTCTCCACAGTTTCTTCTCCTGTTCTGGTGTCAGCACTGGGACATTTTTGAGGTCCAGAACCGAGTCCTCCAACCGCTCGTGTTCAGAGCTGACAGAATTCGTCCGATCAGCGGGAACAGTGTTCACAACGTAAGTCATCGCAGAACAGTGGAAGAAGGAAGGAAGGAAGAAATGGTTTCTCGATAGACGCGTGACTGGGGTTTTAAGGCGAGTTCGATCGTTCAATCATAGATGTTGATAGATATCAGTTACTCGGCATTACGGTACTGATTCCTGATTCTATAATTGTACTTGGCTGAACCCCAGATCGGCAGTATTCAGACATTGATGTCTACGAGCTGCCCCTGCGATGGACGGATAACTTATGGGCTCTTTGGAGGCCCAGGAACTATAAAGGTCGGTTCCACAGTGGCGCTTAGGGATAACTGGCTGTGCCTTTCCGTGAACTTCGCCATATCATGACGCAAGATAATGTAAATTGCGTGAACTTACTCAAATCAACTGATGGTTCTGGCCGGTTTTGGCCCGTCACATCTGCGCTGCCACCCCCAATCGTCAGAAATGGATTGATCATTGAACGTTGCTATACCGACGTACACTTTCATGTTCGGTCACTGGCCAATCTTTGTCAATTCGCCCATTCGTCAGATCAGTAGCACCAGTAAGAATTTTCACAGTGCTTTCCTGTCAGCCGGCAAGAACGGAGGATGGTTCAGGAAGGTCGTACTTGGCTTCACACGTCAATTGTGCCTCGTAGAGTTGGTGCGCGCAGTGCCGGCATATGTGGAGACAAAAGATGCGGGTGATCGCATATAGGGCCCAGCCTGAGGCTAAGGACTTAGTGTCGCCCAGAGTTCCCTGATGTTGATATTTGTGACCAACCCGAACGTTGAAACCGAGTTAACTGTTAACATTGTGGCAACTCAGGCTAAGGTACCAGCACAACTTGAAGAGACCATGATAAAGTGCTGCCAGGAAGTTCCGAAGAAAAGACGAGTCGTGACATCAAAGAAGGTGACCAGTGACTATTTGGAGAAAATATCACCCTCGGGTATTGCCGCGTCTGCCTTTGCACCCAAACCAACGCCAGCCCGGGCAACACCTGTAGCTGAGCCTGCACTGGCAAGGCCGGCCAGCCTATATTATAACGGTAAGTCCTACGGTCGCTGTCCACGGACGTTCTGGACGTCCCTCGTCTACATTTCGACTTCATTCAAGTTATCATCAAACCAACTGTCTACTGAACCCGGTCTAGCATATGGGCCGTAGAATGGGAGAGCAAGGTCATTTCTCCTACATTGCCTGGACTAGGCGTACTTAACGACCTCGACACTTTCCCTGTACTCCGACAACTGGAAAGATTCTACCCAGAATCACATCAAATCCACGAATTGGTGTTATAGATGAATAAATAGATTGTACGTATGTTTATAATCATCAACTGCTTCTCAAAAGTCTAGACACCCACCACGGTGGAGTGGTGCCGTCGTCTCGTGGTTGTCTGTGCTGGAATGATGATGCTACTGACATGCTGTGCTGCTCTATCCTAACCTGGCTGACTAAGCTCTCGGAATCGTCCGTATGGGGTCTTCTGCTCTACCCCTGCCCTAGGACCCCCTACTCCAACGGCGGACTGCTTGTTTCAAGATTAATAAAACTCAAACCCAGGCCGTCTGCATGAAAAAGCACGAAAGAAGTCGCGCCAGGTACACGCCGGGACACGATCTCCCCTCCGCACACTCCACCTTTGTCAAACATTACACAACTTATTTCGATAGAGAATGCTAATATCAACAAACACCCGCGTGTCATTAGGATCCCACTGGCAGAAGCGCTCCAGTGGCCCGTCGCCCAGTATATTACAGCTACTTTGTATAAATTGTCTACTGAAATACATATCATAGGTTCGCGAGAGAGACATATCGAAAATCATAGTTTGTGACTCCAGAGTGGGCAACATCGTGCTGGGCATAGGGGCTGGGTTCACTGATGCGCCATGGAACGCTGGGGTGGCATGAACAACATAGAGCAGCACGTCGCGCAGTATTTCTGGAGGGTAAGAAGAATCAAGGCCGAATTCCAGACTCGGAGGGAGATATACGATTCGACACTGAGGTGAGCCATCTGTAATTCTTGTGACGTGTACAAGGTCATATAACATTCTACATCGATGTTAACAATCGTTTGTCGTCAACTAGATAGAAATTTACCTTTATGCCGCTTAGATCACATAAAGGATACTGCTGGGTTGCAGGATCTCCTACTAAGTAGATTGAACTTACACCCTTCGCAATTGACACTTTTGTGCGGGGCCTTAGAGGCATACAGCTCATATGGAGGCATTGGCGGCACCAGGCCTCAACAACACAGTTGGAGCGTGTGGAGGCGGCACGGAAATAGGAACATCGATAGGACCTAGCTAGAGCGCTCGCGGCAAGATATCACAAGGAAAAAAATTGAAACTGACCGTTCCGGCTACAGACTGTCAAAGGTCCAATTGCATATTCGCCATCCATCCATGGCAGCTCACCCCTTACCCCTGGGCGCGCACGCGTCACGCGCATGCTTCAAAGTTCATACGCTGCGATCCGTGCTTTCTCGTCGACGGAAACTCAGGGAGTCTGAGGCTGAGGTGAGTTAGGTATCTCAAGCGGAAGCCTATGTCCAAGTCAGGGAAGAGCGCGATGATAGGCGCGAATCGAATCTGTGGGATGTAAGAAGGCTACTTACTATGATAACGGGACGCGCCGGACACCCTCGGAGTGCCGCGATGTGTGACACGCGAAATAATTGAAATTTTGATGATATGATCGACTGGAGCCCTTCTGATTCGAAGATTTTGGCATGATTTCTGAACGACGTCTGGTAGCGATGTGACAGTCAGATGCGTTCCTCGCATACTGAGACCTTAAATTGATACTTCGAATTTGATAAACCCCGCTTACTCAGCAGAAACTGGGGTTTGGACCCTTTTGGACCGTCACGCTCGCTGGCCCGGGCTTCCACTAGTACTCGGTAGAAAAGCAATATCAATGCATTCACTCTATTTGTCCCTCTTCGTGTCGCTTCCTTTTTGTGTTGAAAGCGCACCGTCCGGGTTATAACGTCTTTATTCGCAGAAGTCTTCGTCATTCACATCTTTGCCTAATCCCTTGCCTCAATTTAGCATCCAAGTCAACGACAGATGATAGATCTGCCTGACTGGCAGAGTTAATCAACGCACTTTTCATCTATTAAATGGAGAGTTTAGTTGTAGACAGTGTAACCACGGAGAAGTATTTCCGAATAGCAGCAGTCTCTGTTGCGTTTTACGAGTAAGTCTTTGCTCTCTTTGTAGTGGCCTTGTAGCCGTCACCATATTCTGACTGATTGCTTTTAGTTATCTTATCACACTCCCAGCAGAATGGCGCTTTTACCGAAGCCAATCGTCAATTTTTCATATAAGGTATGTGTATGCGTGCATTCGCGGACTACTGATGACAAGCTCGATTTCCATCAGTCTTGCCTGCGCCTTGTTCATTCTTATACGGTACGCTTTGTCCTCGTTTAGTTGTGTGATTTTTTTCGCTCACGTTTCATGCAGTTATGTTAGTATCGTGGTTATATTATTCAGCAATTACGGATTTTTCTCCACCGCCTTTACCCTACAAACATGTCGACAATACTATCTTCTGGCGCCTATCTTCAAAGGTGTGTCCTATTGGTGTTCACACACCAAGGCTTTATTGACCACGATGTAGTTGTACAAACTATGATATCACAGGTCATCCTAGGAGTCAGGTATGTCCTGCCAATTTTTTTGTGGGTTGCAGTTGCAGACTTAAAAAACACCGTGTAGGACATTCAATATTGTAAGAAGAGAAAGGCGGATAGGAATTGCACTGTTGTTGCTATACCTCGTCTCAGTTTCGGTGGGCTCTTACAGCACGCATTATATCATTTCTCTTATTCGTTTTAGGCGGAGTGGTTTGCCGTTTTATTTCACGGAACCCGTAAGCTCTGGCTTAGAATTTAATCTTGGGTTCCCACTGACCTTTAGAACCAACAGCTGCTTCTGTCAATGTACGTCAGTGTTCCTTACAACGATATCTCATCCAAACAAACAACATCTGTTTTTAGGGAAAGTAAGTGATTCCCTTACCACTGGTGTGGGCTCTTCAAATCTCCACGAACCATAGCTGCACCTCAGCAAATACTGGCAAAGTATTGACAACCTGGTTCTACTACCTCGCTGTGATGATGTATGACATCGTGATGGTGACGGTATCTACCATCCATCTCCTGCGTTATAATCCTCTCAGTAGCAGGTGCGCCTTATCTCTCCCATCTTTAGGGTCGCTAAAACATTGCTGTTAGAGTCGAACAGCTGATACGTGTGTAAGTCCCTCGCCGCTGGCAGAGAATGCACGTCGCTCATCACAATTAGCCTGATCTATGATGGCATTGGATATTTTATCGCGTTGTCCGGCAAGTTACGTTCCGTTTGTGATGAGCACCCTCTTAATATTCCCTCAGTGTCGAACGTATTGAACCTCATCCTTTATCATACGACCAACGTTGAGACTCAGGTACGTAGGTTCAATTACGGATACACCGTGAAATTCAGAGCATATCAACTTACTCCTGTTATAAGACGGCGGGGTACGTTTGGCATCGTCTGGCGTCAAGGAGATCAAACTGCTCAGAATGTATCATTAGGTCGTCAATGGGCTATGCTGTAACGTGGATCATGAGCCAACGGATCCTCATCAATATACGAGGTGTGCACCACTTCCGAGTTTGACCGATATTCCGTTAATGTTCGCAATGTTCATTATTCCGTTGCTTCCGCTCCACTCACCTACACCTGCAACGGAATATCAGAACCGAATACTCAACGTGTGGAAAATGTGATCGTCGCACGTAACACACTCTCTGCACAGAAAAAAGTGATGTCCGGTCTCCGCTCACAGTTCGAGTCTAAGAGCCATTCAAAAGGCTCTAGAGACCCCATGGATGCAAATTTTAGCCCCAAATCTCCTTACGATGGGCATGCCGACGACATAGAACTTGATGTACGCGTACGCGTTGAGCGCTCGGTGGTGGCCGATTACACGGATGAATCTGAGCAGCCGAGTGCGTGGGGGCCACCAAGGGCAAAATGATTCTGATGCACTGGCGCATAACAAGCATCACAAAGATAGAGTGACTGTCTGGAATGGGAGACTACCCAACATGCGATATTACCGTATATATACCCACCCGGTGCTACTATCGAAATCTCAGAGCTTCTCATTCTCAGGTTCAACGTCCCTGTTCACAACAAAGATGCACATGTACGGTGAGCTGTTCAAGCTTTGCTGTTGGCTGCATTTTTTTTGGTACGCTATGGGAGGTTGGTGACGCTGTTGCAAACACGTTGTCGAAGCTTTCTACGAGGATGCATTCAATGATTTGGAGGATAGGACTGTCATGGACCGTACGAAGGCGGCCTGGGCACTCAATCATGCCACACATGCTATGAAGACGAAAGTACTACTCGAGCAGAGGACTGTTTTATTCATATTGGTGTGTAGTTCTACGTCGTATTGCCTGCTAATAATTGTCATGGCCCTAAGTGCTCAACATTGTGACATGGGCGTTTGCGTTGAACTCATTGAAGTTGTGTTGTTTCAAGAGGCCACCAAGTATGTGATCTTTAACCATCGTGCAGTGCCATCATGTATCCAGGTTAAGGTAGCCACCACGTTGACCTCGGGTGAACACAATATGGGGCGTGGCCATTACCTGTAACTTCTTGCACTCTCTTTATCTCGAGCAAACGCGCATCACGGACCTGCGCTTTGACTTCAGGAACGTGTTCGCAGGGAGCTTCATGAGTAGTAACAATGTGCGTTCAGTAATATCTATACCGCTACTTATGTAGTGGACTCCATGCGTTGCAGTTGACTTTCGCAGGGACAAGTAAAGTGAATAAGCCCACAAGTCAGGAAGGACGAACAACAGCACCCCATCTTCAACATTTCAATACAAACTTTCATCCGTCATCATCTCTCTCAACTTCGCAACATCGATCCGGGGAACGACATTGATTTCAAATGGCGCAGTATGGGAAACGATACTGTCGCTAGCTTGTGTGTTTATCGGAGCGTCAGGTCGTTGATCAATGCGGAAAGACCAGAAGAGAAGTGCGAGGCCGATGAACATTGAATTATCTGCGAGATGCCTGCCAGGACACACCCTTTCAATGACAGGTGAACTTCACTGATCGCTGTCAAAGACTGTTGGCACAACTTACCGTCTACCAAAGCCAAAGGTGAAAGACTTTACATTGTCCTTAAGGCGGCCTTCTGAATCAAGCCAGCGCTGGGGATCGAATTTGTCAGGATCTGGGAAGGCAATTGGATCGCGACAGATTGCCCTGATAGGTTGAATTAATGAAGGGACGCGCAGTAAAGATGTATTTAACCTTACCAATGGCATCCATAGACCGTTGCGCCCTCGGGGATGCAGTATCCTTGCTGATTGCATACACGATATAATAAGAACATGGGTTACGCCATAAGTTTTGTCAAGACACTGACCCAAATGATGTCTTGAGTTGCGCGGTGGGGAAATCCTGAGGAACATGTCAGCACCGTGCAGGAACGCGTCGAATTTGGGGTTTACCTATGGGAATGACAGGTCTCCACCTCAAAGCTTCCAAAATGAACGCGTGCAATTGAGGGAGCAAGCTCGAGTCTTTAAACGTTGGCGCTATTACTAAGGATTAGTTAAGAAAGTAAAACGTTCACCTTCTTAGCCTTACCTCTGTCTGATCCGACGATCATATCGAGTTCTTCATGCACCTTTGCCTGAGCCAGTGGGTGACATGCCGCAGCCATGATAGCAGTGGTAATTCCAATAGCAGTCTGAACCGCGCCCATCAGTAAGTTCACGGAGAGGATATATGTTGCGTCACTTGCTGTATCAGATCCCGCACCAAAGAGTGTTCCAGCGAGATAGGCCATCTCATCTGTCGCAAGTTGGTGGTCTTCGGTGTTTTCCAACAGTGTCTTGGTGAAAGAGGGACCCGCTTTGTTTTGTTCCTTAGTGCAAGAATCATTATTATGAAGTACGTTTATCAAAAAAGAAAGCCCTCACTATTTCCCTCTCGACTCGCCCTAACTGATGTCTGTAGAGACTTAGTTCCTCATTATGCCACTCATTGAGTTGTTTTCCGTAACCAGGCAAGTAGCGCAAAAGAGGCACACGATCGACGAGATAAGCTCCTGGGCGCATCACAAGCTCAAAATGTTTGAGGACTTTGTAGATACGGACAATTTCAGGATCAGTGTAAGCAGTTGGCGTAGACTTCCCATAGGTCACCCGAAGAATGACCGATGCTGAATACCTTGAGGCAACATATCTGTGAAAGGACTACAAAAGGAATTTGTACTAACGACGTACCGCGCTGCGTGCTCCTTGTGGTTCTTGGGGTCATTTAGGATATCCAATACAAATTTACTTGCGTTATCGTGCTGCATATCTTTGTATGCCTCTGCTGCCTTGGGCTGGAGATGGGTATGAACCGCTTTGCGGAGACGCCGGAAGCGTTCTCCGGAACGAGCCATGACAATACGCATCCCATTTGAGAGCATCTCGCCCGCAGCGATAGACGGGGGTCGATCTACCAGCGATTTACCTTCTGTCTCCATGATGGCCGTGGTTGCCTGGTGGATGGGTCAAAGTTTGAGAAAACCTAATTACGGGCGGATTACCTCGACGCTCCCAATGACGATGATCACTTGACTGCCTTGTCGGAACGATACCACAGGCCCATACTCCCGAACAAGGTCAGTCAACGCACGAGCAATGCTAAGTAGACGGACTGCATCAGTTCCATATACCAAGGGTGACGTTTCCAAAACTCACTTGACAGAAGGCAAAGCGTTGCTCCAGAACCAACGGGCGGGAGGTCCAGGTGGAAGCGGAATGCCGTTCTTGCCGTTTGCTAACTTGAACGAGGATTTCTTGTATAGCACGGCGAGCACCGCTGCTGCTGCAACAACACCAGCAGCATAGTCTACCGTGATGAGTGCTCCTAGCTTCATGGTGCTTAAGTGGGCTAGAAAAAGATCTGAGAGTAAATTTAATGCGCCTTATAATACCTGCCGCTCAGCCTGTGACTCGTCTGATCCCAAGAGGCATGGCTACGGTGTACAACGTGACGACGATAAGATAATTGGGGAAATCTGATGTGAGGAATCACTATTATAGAGTCTACCGCGGTGGGTGCACCGGTGAGCGCCCATAGAAAATTTTAGCATGGAAGTTCATGTAATGAAACGGTTAGTGATGCAGCCGCCGCTGCCGCCGGCCCATCAGATTGTTCCGCAACTTGCCGCAATCACTAACTTAGTTCTTATCGCTCACCGTGACCGTCTGAGTCAAATAGGCTACTAATCGTGGAACGAACGTCAAATGGTGGAGACACGGAGATCGCAGACGTCGTCGCAGCGGCTCTACTTCAAGCGTGGGAACCAACGGGTTCCAGAAATACCTGAAACTCCCATGATGCAGCCACCTGCGATGCCATCAGAGACTTCTATCAGCATTGACCGTGAAACCAAGTTTGACTCAGGTCATATAATAACGATGTATGTGAAACCGGCGAAGATGCCCAAACCATCTTATCCCCCAGACCGTCGACATCATGGCTTCGAGAGGGATGCCGATGGATGCTGCTGTTGCAATGTCGGCATTGCTAGAAGGTATTCTATACGGCAAGTATCGCAATGTGCTGGTCTCTCCCTGCCAACCAAGCTAACATTAACTGTTCTGCAGGCTTTTCGGCCCTCATGTTTATAGGTACCATCTGTGCTTTGACCTGCAATCACCGCATGCAGGACATCAATCGCCCAGTCACTGTGGTAGCCATTTTGCTGATGATACTGAGTACCGCGGTTAACTTCTCGCCTCTTGCATCTGATGTCATCTGCTGATATCTCTCTAGCACATGGCCGTGAATATCATTCGTGTCGAAGATGGACTGGTGAAGTATCGTGACACGTACCCAGGCGGGCCGTCGGCGTTCTTCCAAGATGTTTCCCAAGACACGTATGTGATCAAGCATGCGTTTTATGTCATGCAGACTATACTCGTTGATGGGGTGGTTGTGGGTTTATAATTTTATCTGCTAGTTTAGGAGCCTCTGAACTTATAGAACTGAGGTAAAAGATTTATCGTTGCTATATTGTCTGGCAATCCGTCTGGGTTATCATCGTACCGTGCATGCTGTGGTGCAGTGTCGCAGGTTAGTTCACAATCATGCTCAGAAAATGATCTGATGTTGCCTCGTAGTGACCGGTATTTATGCGGTCTACAGTTGTTCGCAAGCCAGTAGCAGTAACATCTTCGCCGAGGCGCTCGCACTGTGGTCCGCGGCGTTCCTTGCCTCAACAATTGCGACTAACTTGTTGAGTTCAGGTAAGCATGTTTCCGAGAGCGCTACGTCTGAGCCCTGAATATGTCCAGCATTACTGGCATATCGCATCTGGATGATTGAACACGCTGTCTCTACGGTTCGTGCTTTGAAGAGCACTGTAATGCCAATAATGCGCATGCTTGTGGATGCCGCTGTTTTGTACACTGTGGTGCTTTTCACTGCACTTATCTGTTTCGTCTGCTCGAACAATGGAGAGACTGTTGTGATGGACATGGTGATTCCCCTGTTAACACCTGTTATCGAAAACAACTGAACTTCGATCTACTAGGCCATGCCGATCATGTCGATTGCCTTCTACATGGTGCTTATTTGCATCGCAATAAACAGAAACAGTCGCAGTTACTACTTCTCGACTTCTCACGGAACAACCAGTGAGGCGGAACACGGAAACTCGCAACATCATATGAAATTTTTGCAAGTTTATGCATCCCAATCCACCCTTGGCAGCACTTTTCATCTGTTCTCACGGTCTATGAGACCCACTTTTTAGGTTATGGGAAAGTAGTCTGACAGACCCCAATCTACGAGGAGGTTTTAAAGTTGCATGTATTACAATTGGGGATATCTACTTAGTGTTTACAGCCTATCTACCTAGGACCTCTCCAGAGGAGGCTCCCTCAGATCCACGGGTATCAAACATTCCGTCATTGATATTCGGACCAGGAAGGTATGTAATATATGGCACGTGGTGTACTACTATATTATACCAAAATTCGTTGCAAAACAAAACATATACAGAAAGGACGTGCGAGAAGAGGTTATGGCACTCTCATTTGGATGTGGGAAGGATGAGGAGGGTTTGAGGGCTATCACAGTTGCTGTTGGATGCGCGTAGACCGACAAAGACGCGCGGATGATTGGGCATCGTCGGGTGGAGGATGACCCAATCTCGATGATGATGCCACGGGCACCATAATTTCTGTGGGCGCATCCGGGGGGAGCTGAGAGGTCCATTTTTCCAGGAGCGCCGTAAGCACTGCATGAGTTACGCCAACGGGGTGGTCGCTCGGGTCGCTCGAGTCGCTGGCTGCTGCTAGAATTAGATGACGCCAATCCTGTGTAATTTGACTGAACGGTGCGAAGAATGGAGTCGTTTTGTCCATCAACGACGTGTCCTTGCGAGGTGCAAGCACATATGCCTGCTTTGCCACCCAGGGGTCGTCGTCTGCGCTCTCAAATTTATGAACCCACAAGGGCCTCCTGTTCTCATCTCTCATTAAGCCGCGTGGCCCATCGAAGGTCGTCGCAAATTCGACAAAGATATGAAACAACGACTCCAGGTCATCACTTGCTGTATGTTGGATCATTGCATTATTCTTTGCAATACCCTCCCGGAGAAGACGAATTGACATATAGGGCCTAGTACCCTTCAAACAATGCGCTCAGCCATGTGCCATGCCGTGAAAATTCTAAGTTTCACTTACCGTGCCCTCTGAAGGAATGCTATCGGTGCCCTCCGCAAGAATCCGAGCATGATCGAAGTCAATAAAATACCCTCGTCCATCATGGAGGATAAAATTGTTCGGGCTCAAGTCTCCATGGAGGACGTGCTTTCCGAGCATTAAAGCATGAGCTAAATACTGATGGTCAGTCTCAGGATTCAATTTCAACACACTCGAGACTCACCTGTGACAAAGTCATGGAAGGCTTTCAACAGCTCAAGCTTCGAGGAGTAGAGCACAAGCGGTTCTCCGCAGGGGGTCAACAGAAGGCGCCGGTGGAATCTGCGAATGAACCTAGAGCTACAAACACCATGGGAAGCTCGAATGCGATACGTGCAGTCCGACTCCCCATCGTAGAGGACATCCCAATCAGCCACGAGCTTGACTACATTTTGGATCCCTTCAACCATCTTGAGAACGGTCACCTCGTGGTATTTCTTCTTCTCCGCGACCCAACAGTCTTTGAGTGCGTACTCCGTCCCATCCGAGGTCTGAACATGATAACAGATGGTGCCACGAGAAAAGAAACCTTGGCTTCGCCAAAGCACACTCATGATTGATAGAATCGCTTGATCATAGCTCTCTACCCAGCCTATTGCGTGCTCCCTCAGATTGGTGTGCGAGCCCTTGCAGGTAGGATCGCACATGTGCATTGTGGGATCATACCCGAGGTTGTTGGTGTGCGCGAGCGTCAATGTGTTTAAAACCTCAAGAAGATGCACAGGATAATCATAGATGTTGACGGGGCATGAACTGATCAGACCCGAGCGGTCAAAGTAGTGAAGGCGAAGCTGCCTATTGGCGATGGTGATAATCAAAACGAACCGGTGCCAGGGTTGCTCTCACATCAACAGGTACCCTTTGGTGCCGCTGCCACAGTACAAAGGTATGGATATGTCGAGTTCGCTATCTGTGTGCTCCACGCATGTGATTATGTTGCACCATCGCAATGAGAGGTTGCGTAGATTGCAATCTACCAGAATGATATCTGGCTTCTGGGTGGTGGTGTCGTCCGGGACGGGAGTATTACATAATTGGGAGGACCATATACGCTTCGGCGGGCTACTGATAACGTCCATGGCACGAAAGGGGAATGCAGCTGAAGGTTTCGGGAACGTGTCCTTGTATATCGCATACATGGCAGCTTGCACGACATTGAACAGCAGGGTCCACTTGCCCTCTGTCGTCGCCGATGCCCGAAGCCGCTTCTTGTTGGGGTTCTTGTCGTCATATCCTTTAGCACCGAAACTCTTGTCGGTTTCAGGCGATGTGAATGACGAATCTGACACCTCCAATTCTGTGTCGGTCAACGCAGCCGACATGCTCATCTGTGCGCGTGGTTGTGTCCGCGCCCTCCCTGCCTCTTGTCCCTGTCCCTTCTGTATCTGCACCTTTTGCTTCTTCTGCTTCCTGGAGTCTACCAACGTCCTCGGCTGGACATTCCTCTCATCAAACAGCCATTGTGCTGCGCCACGGCGGGCAGCAGGTTGAAAGATAGGCCCTTTCTGAACCAAGAGGTGTGTGATTGAGAAATCTAGAACACTAACCTGCCGCAACTTGGGTACCCCCTACGCCTACTGTGACGGCGTGATGACAGCGTGACCAATCATGTAATTTAGCTTTATTAGGTAGTTTTTTTGTCACACCGAGAATCAATATGAAGTCAGAACGGATCAATTGAACGATCGAAAGCAAAACAGTACAGTTGCAGCAATAAAACGAATGAAAACGAGTACGTAGACGACTGGCATAAGTGCATGAAGTAAGAAAACATTAAGAAATCAACCGCTGAGTGCAGAAAGAGCAGTAGGAATAGTCATTCGGACCTTCTTTGAAGGACGGGAAGAGCCTGCTTGCGGAGCAGCACGTTTGGAACCATGGGAAACTAATGGAGGAATGTTCTCTTTTCCAATCTCGCCCGGAGGAGTGTAGGAAGGCTGCCAATGCGTCTTGGGGATGTGCGAAGCCGTTTGCTCCAAGTCCGTGAGCTTCATCTCCCTCCAAACATTTGCGGGCAGCGGTAAGCCAACATCTCTCTGTCCCGGCACCATATATTCCTCATGTTCCCGGAAGATATGCTTGTGCATATTGTAGCGCCAAACGGCACCGACCGGGACGACAGCCGTCTTTCTCGTTGTCTTGCCAGGCGCTGGAGGGAGAATGGGATGGCAAAGCTCACATTTCAGTGGCAGGTTGCGGCATGGTGTATTCTTGGAACCGGTCTCGGCGGACGCGTAACGGAATTGGTGCTGGTACATGCATTTAGTGTCCCATGTTGTGGCGGCTTTTGCAGGCACAGTGACGGTGATAGCACACTCTGGTCGATCAGAACGTCCACAAAAGCCACACGGAAGTGTGTCGCCGACCTTGTAGATAGTCATAAGCGTAAAGTACAAATGAAAATATATAAAAACGTACAGGTTCTTTCAAAACGACCTCCTCTGGTGTGTTACTGAGTGCGTGCAGGATATGCTGACCCATGTGATTGCGCATATTGAGGACACTTGATTCGCAAAGGGGACACACAGAGATTCGATCCCCTTCGGATGCTCCCAGCAAATTACTGGCCTCCATAGAAATGACAGCAGGAGTACCTGTAAATGTAAATGTAGCATTAGAAATAAAGTGAACATACAAACCGTGAGACACTTACCATCCAAGCGTCTATAAGGAAATTTGGTCTCGTCTGAAGGAGTAACAACTGCAATTGACTTGAGAGGGACATTTATCTCTACCGCTTTTGCCCATAGCAGGTCACAAGCTGCTTGCAGAGCGTCCCGTGAGATCTGCCATGTGCTCTGCCCCCCCCTCACTTGCAAGAAGTCGTCCACGTTGATATCGTCGCGTAGCCGAATGAATGTAGGTTCGGGGTTGACAGGCTCGACAAGAGAACCTGGGATGGTTACGACGACACTGCGTTCTGTAGACTCCGAGGACCCTTGAATTACCGAACACGCAGTAACATACCCGCCGTCCCATAAGAACATCTGTGAAACATCAGCTGAGAGGTGAGTAGCGATGATGGTGAGCAGTTGGCCAGTTATCTTTGCCGTGGTTCTTGAAGCCTTCATCACGCCTATGTTGATTGACGAGTGAGAAATACCGCAAAGGCTAGCTGCTGTCGACCGAAGAACGGCAATAGAAAGTGTCCGACTGGAGCGCAGGATGGTCACGAAGATATCACCAACGAGGAATAAGTTCTGGTTAGTGATGCGACCTGCTGACATATCGATGCACTTGTTGACTTTAGTATAGCCAGCGCGGACGTGCTCGAGTCGGTTAAGTGATTTCGAGATGAAGTCTTTATTGATGATGAGACGACAGACCGTCTGTTTGTGGATCCAGCGGCCGTTATACAACAGATAGTCGTCGGGACGGATGCCTGGGCCTTGCGGTAGTGGTGGGGACGAAGAATCTTGAGTGCGAGGCTGGTTAGACTGAGCTGGGGGGGCATCAGCAGGTGAGTCAGAGTCATCAATCAAGGCCTCTTCGAACGTCAACATGACTTCTTCGTCGTCATTCTCTCCCTGCGACTCTCCAGGACCAACACCCTCAACACCATCCTCACTCAAGACCGTTTCTAGGCATTGTGAGGTAGGAGATGCTGCAATGGGAGGGGGGCAGAATAATAAAACATGCCTGCAACTTCAACTGATTAACTTGATCCGAGTGTTTTTTTATTAAGTCTCGCATATGTGCGAGACCCAGATAATGATAGTTCGTGTGGGCCTTGGGATTATGTGCTATATCAATGAGGCGATAGACGTGCGCGTAAACTTCACCACACTCTTCACACGGGAAATCTTCCCGAATAGTGAGATGTGTGCAGAGTTTCGATCGAGCATGAGGGAGTCGGGGAACTGTGATGTCGACAGTAAACGGTAGTCCGTCGGGTCTGTCGTGGTATCGTGCCCAAGGAAAGGACATAGCGAATGTGTGGAGGTCGTCAGGCCAGTTGATGGGAATGCCTGGACACACAATGTCGCGTTTAAGCGAGCTGATATCAGAACACATAATGTTCCGATCATATGCGTTGCTGAAAATGACATAATGTAACACGATCATCAATGAAATTGAGCCGAAATGAACACACCTGGGTTGATCAGATTGAAAGGAAGGCTTGATCATTGTGCCAGCTTTCTGAGTGTTGTGCTTTTGCTTTTTGGAAGCAGTAGCAGCACACTTCTTACTGCCTCGGTGGTTAGTGAGCGACTTGAACTGACCGGGGGTGCATAGAGGTAAGGCTGTGTGCACACTGGTTTGACACCAGCTTCCGCACTCAGGGCAGAGTAGTCTCCATCGATCTCCGAACTGATCCAATACTGGAAGCCGATTGGCCTTGAATAATAGATACAGGGACTTGGGGGTATTAAGCTTGAGTTGCGCCTTGATGTCGATATCTGAGTCCGAGATCGTGGCTGAGACCGAAGATGAATTTGAGGTTTGGCTATCCGTTGATGATTGGCGAGAGAGATAATTAAGGGAAGCTAAACTAGAAATACAAGATGGTTTGTCCGTATCTAACAATACTTGAAAGTCTATGGATGGGGTCTGCGAGTGTCCGGATGACGTGTAAATGATATCCGAGCGATTTGATGGATCATTTGATACGAAATGCGTGGTATGATATGAATCGTCATCGAGGTCCGTGATGTAATAAGTTCCGTTATCGTCTTCGGAAGCAAACCAGGAATCGTAGCGAGCAGGCTGATGGGTCGTAGAATACATAATGAATGTTGCAAGGAGAGAGATGCGAGACGTTGACGAGACGCATCACATTGATATTGATGTGTCATATTGACTTTGCTCACGTGCTTCCAAAAATCACACCCGAGAACCAACATTTAGCATGTAGGATCTTTGCACATGCGTTTTTCATTAAAATAACTATCTAGGTATATTCTACACCAGTGAAAACACCCCCTTTTGAGTACTCGACAAACAATTTTACGATGATTTGAGGCTGCTGGCGAGAAACTCAAAACTCATTGTTCATAACTTAGAGTGGCTGTGTTTTAAGCTTTTTTAGCTTATCTAATGTTGGGCTCTGTGTTCGGAATTTTGCGAATGCACACCTCTTGTTCTGAACCCTCTTCCCTCCTGGCCCGGCCTTGAAATAGTGGATTTTGGTGAGAGACGTTACAGCGAAATCGGACTGTAAGATAAGGGTGTCCATGGTGGACTCGGCATCTATGGGGAGTGATTTTTCTTCCCACATAACTGTACCTTTGAATTCTTCCTCCAAGAGCCTATCCATGACATTCTTGTTCCGAGGTTCAGGGAGTGCATTGGAGGTAGAGACCGATGCATAGAGGCATTTGTGATAAGAAGTTGTACTCACTGGTTGTGGCGGCGGCATCATGGGAGTGGTTGGTAGTCAAGCGGAGTCGTTGAAACGGTTGAGAACATCTCACTAATTTTGGAAACACTTCTGTATACCATGTAAGGTAGCGTCATGCCATGAGCGACCTCGTTGAACATGTCAAATTGACTACACATAATTGAGTCATCTTGTATTTGTTTACACCTTTTGCAATAAAGATTATACTCCACACACCAAATCGGACATGAATAATGGTATATTTTCTCGATCACTCGAAAGTTACATGTCGCATACCAACATAGTCGAAAGGGAACATAATGGTCCAAGCAAGAGCGTGAAATAACGAGAACGGAGGCACCATAAAGACAAGGAATTTCATGTGTCAAAAGTCCAGATGGGCTGACAACGGCGGCACTGTGAGGGAACTTGGGTAAGGTAATCAAAATGAAGATGGTCCAGGCTGGACGTTTGGAGAGTGTTCATGCATCATCGAGTTGCCATCATGATTGTCATCAGTACGGGTTGCACGGTGGTCTTCAAACGGATACATTCGTGGCGCCAGAGCTTCGCGTGAGTAGTCGCCAAATTCACCATCATGAACCATCTGCTGCGTGTCTGGATACCTCCTCCATTGACCGTACCGATCACGGTAGCCCCACGGGCGTAAGGGATTGTTGGAATAAGGAGTGAAATGCTGACGGTCGTCAACATCATTCCACGGAGCAAACCCAGAAACATATGATCCATATGCATCATGAACTTCCGGGGGCGTGAGGCCTGGAGCCTCCCTTCGGTTATACGTCACATTCCGCGGCTGCAGATCATCATGGTCCAACAACGGCGGATAAGTGTCACATGTCGATGAACTTCACGGGAGTAATGACGATGAGGGTGGTCGCGAAGACGGAGAAGCTCGCGCGAGTCCAAAGGATCACGAGGGTCGCTCCGCAGAGGATTCTGAGACGCCATAGGCCGGGGTGACTGCTGCTCTGCAGTATGTGGACTGGCTGGACCAACCTGGTCAACCACGGTGTTCAAAGGCTCTGTCTGCGATGTATGGGTGAGCACGGATGGGTCATCTGAAGTTGGAGCAACCATTACGGGGCGTGCAGGAGTGTTTACAGCAAGCTCGATAGCGGGATCCTTCTTGTTGGTATCATAAGCACCTTCCGAGTCAACCTTGTGGTACAACTTCCGAGGTGCGCAGCCCTCCACATAGTGAGAACGATTGACGGGGCCGTCCCGGAGCCTCTTAGCAGGTTGAGCTATTTTTAAATAGTCAGATATGTGAGTCCGAGGTTAATTGAAAAGACTAACCTGCCGGTGTGAGCGGCTCATCACTTGAAGATCTAACAGTCAGAGGCGATAATGGCCCACCCCTCGTCTCTCCTTTCTTATCATTTACTGCAGATGGTGCATGCCTCTTCGCTGTTCGAGATGCTGCCGGCAATTTTAACTTCCTCTTTTTGCCCTTACCATTTTTTAGTGGCGCCTCCTCAGAGTCAGAGGTCGAAAAGGAGATTACGTCAAGCATGACAGGCTTGGTGGCCATAACAAATGGACGCGAGGGAGGAGGTGCTGGGTGTGGTGGAGGTTTTGTGACCACGACAAATGGGCGCGAGGAAGGGACCTCATCGTGAGAAGACGGTCTGGCATTGTGACCTATCTGTGCCTTCTTGACCCTGGTCGCTGCAGTGGTAGGCTTAGCCCGGGGCGGTGTAGGGAACTAGTTCCCTGTGGCCTTGTATTGACAGTTTCTACCTAGCCTTACTTACCCCTTTCCTTTGTTTATGTTGGCATTTGACTGCTTACCTAATCATCAAATCTTCGCCCTACACTTCCACTCATTAGCAGTATTCAGTTCATATTCTGGTAGCTCCCCTTCTAGGGTTAAGTAGTAGCTTCCCCAGTTTGTAGCTTCTCTGGTTGTAGCTTCTTGGCTCACTAGTTTGCTCCTGATACCAAGTTCTAGCCTCATTGTCTGGAGTGACACCCTCCCTCTCTCTCTCTCTCACACACACTCTCTCTCTCTCTCTCCCTGCTTGAGCACTCCCTAGTCAAGAAAGCCTGGGTCTTACATTGTCTCTCAAGGCATAGCAGCTAGGCAGCAAGACCCAACACCTTCTGCTACTCAGCAGATTTGTTGTCCCCACAGCGGTCCGTTAAAGTCCGAGTGACCATCTGCGAACATGCGGCGGGCACCAGGGTGCAGATAGTCAGATGGAGGCGCTTCGCCAACGATAACAGGCACCTCGGAGGCAATGAGAGCGGCTTGAAAAATAATCAGTAGATTATTCGAAGCCCCATCTGTCAGACATACCCTGAAGCTTTGCGGGTACGTTAACGACGACCATTATTCCTGCCTTCAGGGCATCTACAAGTGCAGAGATCTCCTTGTGCATCAGCCCTCCAATGGCCTTGCTCTTCGACGTATTGCTATGGTATTCACCCAGTAACAAGCACTTGTGTGCAGGATAACCAGTGATGCGAAGCCGGTCATCGGCGAGGGCGTTCGGCATGAGCTTCCAAGGAAAGTTTTTGTCAGACGCGAATTTGCCGCCGCAGCACTCTGATGTGATTTCATGAACCTCAGCCAAAGATACAGAGAGACGAAAGCATACCAACTTGTCTGGTGAGCTCGCACTTCAACCACTTTAGTGCAACCTCTTGCCCTTCTACAATTTGAACGTCCGAGGTGTCATCCCTCAACGATGATTCTATACCCTGGTTGTCATCGTCAACATTGAAGGATGCTTCAACTGCTGATAACGAGGCAGCGTTACTAACAAGCCAGATCAAAAAGCGAAGGCCATAATTTGACAACAAACACTTACAATACATGGGGTTTGATGTGAGCGATGATTGTGTCGTCGTTGGCACGACATCGTGTCTCAAAAAACTATTAAATGAGTAAGCACCTGATGAATGTCATGACGTAAATCGCCTTACCCCTCCAGCACCGGGTGTGGTGTGTACATGACCGAGTGATGCATCTTGGTTCACTATTTTTCCACACAGCACGACAGCGGCCTCAAAACCGAATCTGGCGGCTGAGGAATCTAACTGAAAAAATTTAGCGAGTAACGTGTCCGAAATGAAACACCTTACTATGCCTGTCACTTTTTTACAGAGCCTCTGGAACGATTGTCCACGTTGAGAGACGGTTTGGGTAGCAGCACCTAGCACAGCAGCTTCATCAAACATGTCGAGAATATCCTGGTACGCATCTGGGAAGGTGTCCTTGAATTTTTCATAGCAGCGTGTTCGCAGCCTCGTGCCTGTATAAAAAGTCAGAATAAAATGAATATCATCAACTATATTTAATACTCACTCGGCGTGCCCTGCATATCTGGCCTACAAACCTCTTTTCCTTTTCCTTTGCCTTTGGCGTCATTCACGTCATCCTCCGTTACATGCGCCACTTCTTTGTCCATGTTCTCCTTGAAGTAATTCGCGTATATGTTCCAGTAATTAATCCCATGAACTGCTCGCCCACGACTCTTGAGAAACATATTAGTGAGCTGTTGAAGTGGATATGTAGTCGACAGAGATAAATCATCGAAAGCACGTTCAATCCCTGCAAAACCTTCTTCCAAAAGTGTGTTCATCTCCAACGACCTCCGTCCCATCAGGGATGGTTTCTGCGAATTTGCGTTATCATCAAACACGCTTTCTTCTGGGAAACACGAATGACTAGACCCATCATCAGGGTAGTAGCTGAGGTCAAGCTGGGGAATGGCTGCTTTCGGAGCAGACTGATCAATGCCGTCATGGATATCTTTGGACGGTGTTGGAGGTATTACATACAGGGGAGGTACGAGTCGGGACGCGTCACATAGGGTCGGATTGTGGGAGTGGGATGGCAAATTTTTGACACCATTGGCCATGGAATCAAAGGGGTGGGGTTTATTTGGGCCTATCCAGGCGGGCTGCGCATTCATGCTATGACCGTAAAACATGTCTTGAATCTGTGCAGGTTCTTGCGAATTGCGATCACCTCCCGAGGGAGAGGAATGCTGCTCATTCAGAGCAGAGAGGGTGAGTGATGCTGTGTCGTGGTCGCTGGCCGGATGAGAAGGAAGTCGCAGAATAGGTTCGCCAAGATAGGGCAAACCTTGACGACTGCATGGAAGTGGCATCGGCAGAGATGACGTGTCGATGCTCGTGGGACCGTCGTCGAGAAAAGAGCTAGAAGTCGCAGCTCCTGATAGGGGAGGAGAGTGTCCTGAGGGGGCAGGAGAGTGTCTTGAAGGTTGCTGATGGGCTCGGCGAATAGATGCCTCCTTCACAATACCAGCATCCCATGAAGTAGCTCTGATTCTACTCCTGAGCCTTGTGGGGGTCAACTCAGGAGGTAATGATTGGCGGCACCCTCCTCCCAATTGCTCATGGACATATTCAAGGCTAGAGAGGGGTACAGCAAGCGACGAGTCCATGGAGATGGGAGGCAGACATGCCTGATTTGCGGATGCAGCAAAGTGGTCTGCCTTAAATTGTGTCATGGCGACTTTGCATTTGATGTGAGCCAGGAAATAATCTTAAGGGAAACAAACTCACGCAGGGTACAGAATGTAGACAAATTTAAAGAGCAAGCGGTCTGGGTACCCTAGTTGCAAGGAAGGCCTCAGCATCGAAAATACAAAGGATAAACGAGGGGCAGAACTTACGGCAAAGTACAACGCGAGCGATAGGTACTCAATCAACAAAAGACCTTATATGATGTTTGAGCCGGCAATGAACGGTACAAAAAAAAGACTGACAGGTATAAATTGAACACAATGTCAACAAAGTGTTCTCGGTATGTTGTGAGAGGCAACAGAGCCTGCGCAGACCAGCGTTGGCTACAGAGATGTTCAGAGGGAGAAATGAGGGTGTAAGCACTGAAAAATAGGTAGGAAATGCACGGTACTTATTCAAAATTTGAACCTCCGCGAGTAATGCACTTTGACGCATGATGTCCGGAAGAAAATGCCAAAGATATTTTGATATCTAGTGAAATATTAGGAACATAGAATAAAGATGTGAGACAGAGGCTCAGGAGGCAGTGGGGAATTGAAACCCCCTAAAATTAGTTTGACTCGGAGGACCAATGAGGCTAGACATATAACTGGTACTGAGTTCAAAATTAAATTAAATTAAATTAAAGAAACAACTTAGCATATGTAGACGGGCAGTAGAATAAGCCAGAAGAGCTGGGGAATCCCCAGAACAGCGTCAACAAACAGACGAAAGTTACGCACCAATTGAGTGGCCTCAGTTTTATGTTTCTAGTGTGAATAATTAATACGTCAGTGCACGGGGACCGGCGTCTCACCTCGCGCTGATCTGATGCCAGACCGGCCATTGTAGAGACACCCTCGGTTATGGAGGGGGCAGTATATCAGGGCCCACCATGATGTTGATAGTGTGTGGCTGAAGCTGGATGAAGTCCTTGAGGAGGCTAGTGCATCGCAAGAACCGGCTGAGATCAATATATGGATAGCCCTTGGTGCCTTGGTGCTGTTGCAGACAGTGAAAAAGCATGAGAAACAGTGACGAACAGCAGTGTTCATACTCCGCTTGGAGGTGCCGATGGTCTTGCCGTGGCCTAGACTTTGGCTGTAGTAGTGTTTTCTAGAGCCTCCAGCAAGCCTTCAGCAAGCCTCCAGCCTCCAAAAAGACAGGTGTAAGCCAATGAGGTCAAGGACAAACATGATACTAAGTTGGAAAGACAAACTGGCAGGTGTTCGCTGCCCACAATCCCATCTGAACTGGTCTCATAGATTCCAATAGCACGCCCCATCCCACTAGTACCAATTTTTGGACGAGAACTATGGGTTCGATGAGGTTCGAATGGCTGCACTACATTCGACGTGTACAAAAGGAATATAGCAGTGCGAACTCAACACTAATTTTGGTCTTACTTGTACTAACATTGTCACGATTGTTCTACCTGTCCCCACCATGGGCCACAGAGCAAAGTATTTGACATTAGAGGCGAAGTTGACAGCTGCAAAGTGTCACAAAGCATCTTATTGTCAGTCAGAACGGCAAGTATTCCAGCTGTGAATATTCTGCGCATTGATGTCATGATTGACCTGTTTTCCACAGAGGTAAATTACTCGCAAAGCTCAGAACGCCCGTGCCTACGTCAAGCACCGTGGACGACGCGGACCTTGTACAACCATTAGCGAGCCGCCTGACTCTCTGACATCCTCCCTCCTTCAATTCGCGACTCTTCCTCTTCCTGACTCCTACCTCTTTCACCAATCCTGTGCTGGTTCCGACTTAATTGACGAATCTGATCTCTCACAGTGGGACCAACCCCCTCCTTATGATCATCCAGTTCCACCTGACTCGCCAGAGGAAGCGCGATTCACGGAGAACCTTGTCGATGTGATGCATGGACGGTACTTGCGCATCCAAAGGGAGTCTCGCACTCATCGCGCTGACATGTATAAGGCGGGAGAAACTTCCAGGATTCTTATGGAGATTCGAGAGGCGGAGAAGGGGTTGGTTGCAGCCTGGGACGGGCTTCGTGTTCGTGTCGCCAACTTGCATGAATGCTCAAGACATAAGCTTGTGGCCAATTGTGACCTGCAGGGGGGTAGCGAGAGCGATCTTGGATTACCGACGAGAGGAGGATTGGTTAGCTACTGGCAAGAATCCATATGTATGATGGCCGGTATAATATATATTCAAGACATTTGTTGGACATCCAATGGTAGAGAAAGTACGAGCATGCTAAGATAATGACGCAGATCACCAATGTCAGCCTCGCGTACTCCCATGACATGCCGCCCACGAAGCACAGCAACGATTGCAGCTAAAACCCCAGACGCCACAGTCATAGCTGTTGGTTTGAAGAGGTTGTATCTATATGACATGAGACCGGTCCGACTCATCGGGCGAAGAGACTTACATTGAGTGGTCGAGCCACCCACCCTTCGAGGTCGACGGGAAAGTGATGGTGATGTTTGCGTGCCAGTAGAATGAGCCGACCAACCAATTTCATTATGTCCTTCTTGTAATTAATTTTGTTATTCGGATGTTGATAACAAGAACATACCTTTACATCATGTTCCAAGGTTTTTGATCCCCAAGGCTATCAAAGAGGTGAAACTCCTTAGAGGGCAGGTAGATCGCACAAAATACCCAATGTCCAACGTGGGAGGGTCGATGTATAGGAAGGACCCATATGTCTCTCTCCCAGTACTGCGTCCATGAACATTGACGCCAGATGACTTCATCAGGCGCATTGTATCGGATACGTGGAAGGTCATGAGTGGAGAGTATTGCGCAAGAGACGTTGGGAACCTTGAGCTCGGAGTAGAGTAGGCACAGCGCAACTGTTTATGCAAATGTCATTGAGACACGCTGCGGGGGAACAGAGAATGGCAATGTCTTTGGGTTCAAAAATCTGATGGGGAAATCCGTCACAAGGAGGTCGGACTCGCGCCGTAAAGGTGCCAGGCACAACAATGTTCGATTTGCGAGCTGGAACATTGTAGTCATCGATTAGAAGATTCTGTAAGAACAGAATGGGTCACAGCTAGATTTAATTTAAGCAAGGGACTTTTACCTCAGACCCATCTGGTTGGAGAAAATTCACGTCAACATTGTGGCCAAAATTTGTGGTGTCGTTGGCGTCGTCATGATCTAAGGGTCCCATATCACCCTCCAGTAGGTCTGCGAGGGCGGCTTGGTCCGAGTCGACATGCAGTACTTCATCAGTAAACGTTCGATCATCATCACCCTCTAAGTCCGAAGATTCCAATGTGGTAGTATGGATCGAGGCGATGCTAGGATGCCGAGAGTCGCCAGAAATGCCAAGAACAGTTTGTTGTGCTTTGTTCACTTGCGCGGTGAACTGTGCCGAAGATGCTAGCGGGTTTGTCCAGCGTGATTGGGTCTGAAGGAAGTTGCTCTGGCGCTGTTGCAGGGCAGCTGTGAAATGATCGCCTGTGGATTTGACTCAATCAGTAAATAACTTAAATGCCATAAATTAATACGTACTTCCCGAAGATCGAATAGCGAGTTCGAGTGCAGCCAACTCTGCTCTGAAAAAACGGCACAAGTTATCTGCCTCAGTGCGAAGTCGCAGCCGTTCTTCTTGGCAGTGATCACGCTTGAGAAGCGCGCGTATGCCATCCCTTACCTCAGAATCCTCCAACCACCGTGGTACCTCACCAACTGAAGGGGTTATCCACACATCCTCCATTAGTGTGGGATCAGCGCGCAAGTCTGCAAGCTTCGTTGGAAGAGGTGATGGTAACGGAATGCCGGAAGATATGTCGTAATGAGATTCCAACTGCTCGCAATATGAATTGAACTTTCTGATGGCGGTCATAAGGGCGGGCTGTCGTTTGGCTATGGCCTTCCTCGTCTGCTGGTGAAGCTTGGTTCCTGAGAGAAGTCCGTTATGTCAAATACAACGCGAAGAGTGAACAATTACCTAAGGCTTGTTGAGCGCCGCCTACTGCCCGATCGAGCTTGTCCCATTCGAAGAAACTGGCAATCGCCCGCTTGCGTATGTTCATCTTGAGGTCGCGAGCTGTCAGCAATATTCGAACAAACTCTAGATCGATGCCCTGGAGCTCAGGAAACCTGTCGTGAATGTTAAGCGACACGTAGAGTGTTTCCACCTTGGTTATCAAGCGGTCGTGTCCGTTGGTAAGACTCTCAAGAGCTTGTATTGTGTCGTCAGATGCCGACTCTTTGCCCAAAATGGATTTAGCGGCCTGGAGTGCCTTGTGTGAGGTGTCGAGGTCAGTTTGTAAAGAGAGGACAATGTCCAACTCTTTTTTAAGTCGAGCAGGTGCATCTGGAACAAGGAATTAACGAGCACCAACGTGAGACATGAATATGCTTACGAGTGCGGATGGACAGTTGTGATTTCTGTTGATGGAGCCATTGTGACCGCAGTTCTTCGATAGGGATTCGACATTTAGTGAGGGTTTCTTGTGCCACCGCTCCTTGATCCTTGATACCACGTCTTAGACGACGCTTGATCCAATCACCAAGGTCGATGCGCATCTCCTGTCCGATTGCAGCTGCCTGACGATCAAGCAGCCATAGCCGACGTTGGCGCTAGAATGAATTTAATAATAGATACATAGAGAAATGAAGAAATGACGACACACCGAAGACGACCTTTCGACACCGATTAACCGAACAAACCGCGACCACAGTCTTTCTGTACCTTCTCCGTCAGACAAGCCGAGGCCAACGCACATCCTCGGATTATATACCAACTGGCACGCCCACTCGTGCCCGTAGGCGTGCATGGCTGTGGTAGCGAAACGGAGACGGTTGGTCACATCTTCAGGAAGTATCTCATGCTATTAATATGATTTAGTAATAAATATCAAAATAAATATCATATTTACCTTAGAAAGCGATCGCGCGAGAACGCACCCAACGTCGTATAGTAGAGTAACAGTAGCCTGGGGAGGCAGTAACGAAAACAAGTGTTGGAGAAGCGCGATGGAATATTTTTGCTGTTCGCCGGGAGAATCTATGTTAGTGAAAAACAATGGAATGTCATGGCGACAAATGAGGGCCATAACTCCTGTATCATCAAAACTGTCCATGGCCGCTTTCTGTTTCTTCCCATCAGCTGCTTCATAAGCACCTTCACACAAGTCGATAGCTTCATCCGGTACAAGGGGGTTGCGTGCCTTAGGAGATCGTTTACGTTGGGCGTCAATTCGGCAGCCGACCTCATCAACAAACCCTTTTGGGAGAAAGTAAGTAGGGTTATAAAAATGTGGGCAATCACCCGCTGAGCGCCTATGCCGGTGATGGAAGTTTCCATCAGTCGCAACATGTATGTCAGCGCCTTCCTCAATCAGTTTTCCGTGGAATATTCCACCAAAACACGCAGGACATCGCTGCGCAAGAATTGACAAACACCGGCCTTGGGGTAGCACCGACGGGAAGGGGGTGGATGGTGGGTCTATGTCATGAGAGATGGCGGGGTTGCAAGATGGTGAGGAAGTGCTATGGGAATGAGAATCGACGATAGGTGATGCATCTTCGAACCGTGTAACTTGATCCCGGCATCGTTCGAGAAGGTCTTCGATTTGGCGCTCAACTTCAATTTGCAGAATGTCGTACCATTGCACCGCATGGCCAAGGCCGCGACGAAAAGGTTCTCGTATTTCGTCACCCTTTAGAAACGCATCGTTAGTATTTGTTTATAGTGTACTAAATTAACTTACCTTGGAGTCTGTCAATCGGAAGCCTCTACGCGAGTAATATGTCTTGAGAGCGTATGTAAGCGCGTTAATTGCGTCGCAGGAACGCTCAAACAACGTCCGGTAGAAGGATAGTAATTCAAGGGAGACTGCCATTCGAGGCTGCGAAGGTGCTGTTGGGAACAAGCCATGGTGGATAAGGACTTGGGGAAGGGAAGAACAACGGCAACTCAATGCTTCTATAAATTCAAAGCCTAATAAACCGTCAATACGAACATTTTCTCTGGTATGTTTTCCAGTGCTTACGGTCTAAAAACAAACATACAAGACTTGTCCGTTTTAATGCGCACCTGAGAGTCCTACACGCTGAGACGACTTTCTGGATTCTCTCTAAGGGTTTGCCATGCGTTCGCGCGGAGTATTGGAGTTGGGCTTCGACGAGAGTGGGAATGAGTGTTGACCACGAGTTGTACAATGTTTGAGTCGACCTGTCAGGCCAAATGCGATGTTTCAAGGTGTTCGATGGCACTTCCCCTGGGCTGGAGTCCGATTCTGGTTCTGGCACTGACATTTCCACACCATCATCTGCGATGAAATTATCAGCAGGATCAGGAGGCGCATTTGTAACGAGGGGAGGTGGGAGAGGCAACTTCAACACGTGATGATCTGGATTCATCAGTTGTTCCATTGCTGCGAGAATTCGGCATCGTTTGGCCTCTGCACCAGGTACCTCGACCAATGTTTGAGTCGTCCTCTTGTCTCGGGGCTTGCGCGGACTGACGGAGTGACGTCCAAGCCCAGAAAATATAAGCCGATTGCGGCGGTTAGAACGAGATCCAGATGACAGCGATGAAGCCACCATGATACTGTAAAAATCGGACCTTAGGTAGTAGTAATAGTAGTCTGGAGAAAAGTACTTACACCATTAACGCGAGTTCAACAAAATGTGTAAGGGCCTACACGACGGAGGTAGCCCTAGAACATTTCGCACGAGGCTGAGCGCTGAGGCCTGAGGTGCGGAGGTGGTGCCAGAGCCACGCAAAAAGAATGTTATATTAAGGGGCATGGTATGATGCCATCAGCTGGACTTCTGTTGGAAGATGCATCGAGGCAATGACATCACAGACGCAACACAATGTGATGGGAATTTGACGTCAGCATCTGTAGAGTCTAGACACAGAATCTACTTCCACTGCCATCACGGCCTCCGCCTCATCAAAATTTATTGCTTGTGTCCGTGGGTGGCAGGGTAGAGCCTGGTGAAAGTGTCGATGTCTCCGGTATGCGCCTCGTGTTATATATGTCTGTGTCAACTTTGCTTACATGTCCAACAGTATTACAGTAATGCTACAACCGATGAAAGACGAGCCACCTTTGTCGTCAAAGTGCAAGGACAAATTCCTGATCCAGAGTACGCTCATCACACCCGAGAAGGAGACCAGAGACCTACAGGAATTTGTAAGTTTTTCTTCGTGCATAGCGTATTCTCATCATCATGTCGGGCCACAGCGACATGCCCAAGCAGGCACTGGAGAAGAGTGGAAAGTTTAGCAGCATAAACTTAATGATGAGGGACATGTGGAGCCCCTTATTCCTCCCGTCCTTCCTGCAGATTACGCTGGTGGTCCATCTGTGAGTGTCTTGACTACTGCGGAGGATTCGAATGGCTGAATATGATCGCACCATCTGCAGAACTATGCAACTCTTAAGAATACAGTCCTCCACCTATGCCAGAATTCACTTTCGACGACGCAATTCAAGCTGCACCGCTTGTGCAACCCCAGCGCTGCCACACCATCTGCACCAGAACGAGAGGTAAACAGCTCTCATGGCGCCAGAATCCATTGCACCGACATCCATCGCTGCCAGACTTCTGGAGGAGACATATGTCGTCAGATGACGGAGAGACGTACGCGGGATCCGATGTCAGTACCGTGGTGGAAGATGATAGTGTTATCCACCTTGCTTGTTGTCTGTTTAGTGTTATCATTCTGTGCATCGCGATACATAATCTGATTTGAATAACATGACTACGGACACGCCTGATGAGCTAGTCTTCCTGGGGAGTTGACGATGGCGTAGCGACAACCTCGAGGTAGATCTATACATAGGATTGGTTATTGACTTTACCGTCAATGGCCGCTACCCTCGATAACCTACCATAACCGCGAGCATTCTGAGCTTGCCTCACTAATTTACCTCTGTGATAATGAAAACATGTGGATTAAACTTAGACAAGAAACATATAATACTTACCTTTGTGACTGAGAATATGATTCTCTATGTTGTCGTGAGGCAGCTGCTTTCTCATCTAATGTGAGGTATTTTGCTCGCCTGGTCCATGATGAATTATGACAGGGGAAAGGATGAATTGTAAAAATGGTACCTAACAAGATCACAAGTTGTTGTGAAGTTCGTACTGCTATATTGCCCTGTCGGTTGGAGAAATACAATACAGCCATTAATTGTAGTGTCCTTGTTCAAAATTTGGTGTTAGCACAATGGGGCGTACTGCTGGAGCCCATGAGGCTGGTTCAGGACACCTTGAATGCTAGTGAATGTCCATATGTTTGTCTTTTTAATTCAGTACAAGTTATATGCTCAAGCGCATTGGCTCACAGATGTGATTTTCACCTCGCAGGAGGCCCGCAGTAGCCTCGACAACCCTCTTGAGCGCTTGGTGCCAACACTACGTTATGAATTAAAGTTCTGCGCTCATCTACCAGGTTTGGTAAGTCATAGCTTCTCGGTGCTATCCTCATTCAATGCTTTTTTGAAAATTACCCTGTGACATCCCAAAGATTTCTATGGCTTCTCTTGCGTGTTATCGATTAACTGCATCTACTCTCGTACCTTGTTTGTACTTTGCAAAATGACTATGACCATATCCAAGCCCTCGCACCTTGTTGATGCCGCCACGCAGACAGACTTGCACTCTTTTGTGACTACTCACCTCGTAAGTCCCCAGTCAGTTTCATATCCGTTCTGCTGATCGCTTCTAGCTCGTGGATGTGGCGGTGTCGACAGAGGGCCCAGGAGTTAGTGGGGTTACTGCCAGTCTACAAGTTCACGACTGTGGATGGAAGGCCCTTGATGGTATTCCTTGCATTATGGGTGGCATAACGGCGCTTGCTGGTAAGTTTCGTTAGTTCTCTTTTACACTAATCTTGACTTTCTTTCAGCTTCTGTTGGCGGCACGCTGCATGGCCGTTCCCCAAAAGACTTCCCCTGGAAAACCTTGCCCAAAGAACTAGCTCAGCTCGGATGTTGCCTTGTGAACTACCCTGAAGAGACTTTGATGCCCGGCGAGATTCGACCCACGCTCAGGCGGACCAAAGGCATACATGATTTGAGCATCCCTCATCGTGCTAACCTTGTCAACACTCTCAAGACAGGCACCCTCACTATTTGAGCCATCACAAGCAATGCTGCCCGCTTACGCCTCTTGACGTCCAAGGACCCAGTTATCATTGGAGAGGCACCGTCACATCGCTCAATCCACCCTCGCGGGCGACATGCATTCGCAGACGGCGACATTGACCGAAAAGGGCCTCGCCGTCTCCCCTCACCTCCTGCTACACCAACTACTCGCCCTGCTACACCATCTACTCGTCCTGCAACACCTCCTGCAACACCTCCTGCACCACTTCCTGCACCACCTCAGCCTACAACTTCTGCTATTCGTCGTCGTGTCCAAGTTTTTGTAGAAATATCACGCCCGCCACCCCGGCCAGCTATCGTAGCAATATCACGCCCGCCACCCCGGCCAGCTTCCAGAGCTGTGCCCAACTTATTTCTGCCACCACACCCTACTCACACCGAGGATCTCATCCCGATAACTTCTGTCACGCGGTCTTCGTCCACTTCTGAATATGCCGAGGATTCTGATGATGATCAAAGTATCACTATAGACGATGAGTTGTCTGAAAGCGATTATCGGCCTTCTAAATGTCACAGAGGTTGACTGGATGTAGATACCATGTTAGAACCACAATTCTTTTTAAAGTAGATACCATGTTAGTACCACAATTCGCTTGGAAATTCTACATTAAATTCTGATTTGCGGGATCAGATCTCATTTGATTCCAAATCCCGAGAGAGTGACCTCAAGCATGCACTCGAGAAGCTCGGCAGCCTTGGTGCCCTTTGCTCGATATACGGCCACCACGTCGCATGCTGGGAGGACGAGATGGGGCGCATCAGTGACGATTAGGATTCCGTATGACCCCTACTGTCCTATGCTGTACCGTACTTATGTATGCTATCCACGCTGATTCCAGTAACACCTCTTCGAACACATCTAAATATGTTCCTTGGGTGATATACCCGCTCATCCATGTATGTACATAATGCATTATGCTTGCTATTGCTACTGTACACTTGAGTGCCTACTCTATGTTCCTGGGTCCTTGACTTGTGAATAAGTTATGGGAGTAGACCGCGGATTACAATTCATCCGAGCAGACTCACTGGGCTGGGGTGAGTGAATGCTCCAAGGTATCAAACCATGCTCCGAGAAGTATGCAAGAGGGCACGACGGAGGCGGGTGGAAGAGGCTCATAGGGAGGTGCAAGAGGCAGGTGGAAGAGGCTCATAGGGAGGTGCAAGAGGCAGGTGGAAGAGGCTCATAGGGAGGTGCAAGAGGCAGGTGGAAGAGGCTCATAGGGAGGTGCAAGGGGCTCGTAGGGAGGTACAAGAGGCAGGTGGAAGAGGCTCGTAGGGAGGTGCCAGAGGCCCGCGAGGGAATGTCAGAACATGACTATAATTAGATGGCGGGAGGGAGGGGTCTCAGAGACTAGTTTCCCATAACATAAAAACCGGGTCTCTTAGACCCCTTATAGGCACCGAGAAGTGATGCCTGAGGTGTCCCAATCTACGCAATACGACGGTACGTCAAATTTATGCAACAGGGAATTTATACTAATCATCAACATGCACAGCGAACTCTATGGAAGGGGCGTGTTACGACAAGCAATCAGCATAAATTCGCCTGAATGTCGTATATTTCGCATTTGTCACAAGAATTGCTTGCTTCTCATTTTCCCACTCGCACTCAGTTCTCGTTGTCCCGTCCTGCTGTTCTATCGTAGTATTGGCTTTATTCTCCTGTTTCCATGGAGTGACTGAAATCTTACCCGAAGCTATAGAGGTACAACGCTGGCTTCAGTCTAGTGTCTGGTGTACAGCAGACGGCACGCGCATATCAGTAGAAAATGACTTTGACGACGAAATCGGACAAATATCTGGGAGCAGCATCGATATCGTGGAAGTAATCCTGGCCAAGGGGTAAGTTTCTCATAGTTCAATATGTCCTTGCCGAGTGTACCCACAGGGTACTCGCGAATGACACGCGCGGTAACTTCTGTCATGGATCCATACAGATCCATACCCACGCCGTATCAAACACCGTTTACGATGCGGCTCGCGGAAGAAGAGCCTCCTATCGCGGTTAATCTGGTGCATTTTCTTTCCTATTCTTCCATCGCAGCTTCTTATCTATCAAGTGTTTGACTTCATTGTATACCTGGATCAGACATCGCAATCAGAGCATCTGGGCACCGTGGGGAGATGCGCTCAGAAGTGGGTGGCTTTACCGATTGGTCAATGTGTCAGCCTGATGGTGAAACACCTGCTTGATGATTAAAGATCTTTCACCATCAGACTGACACATCCACTGTACAACTGATGACGGAACAAATTGGCGATCTTCTTGCTTGTTAGAAAGGACTTGTTCGCACACCACTCTATGTAGTATTTCACCTTCTGGAAGTGTCGCCTTGCATTGGGAGAAACCTTGAATGTTCAAACGTTCAATTTAATTCAACACACGTAGCACGTAGAGATAGATTGTCAATGACCCCAAATATAATAACTCCACACATTGTTCTTCCATACCTGACTGTCATCGAAGAAACACCACCTTCTCCTGCGCGTCTGAAGCGATCCAGGCAGTTTCATGGATGATACCCAACCCAACACGCTCCATCAAACCCTCATTCTGACTCACCGCCATCACATATAACATGCATCCATGGTAGGACTTCCCAAAATTTTCTTCGTCATACACACCAGTAGGCGCACTGGTCCGGGAAAGAACGATAAACTCGAGAGAATCCGGCGGGGAAGGGTCTAATGGAAGGATGACAGTGCCAACCCAAGTTGAAGTGGAAGATGGACTGGAGAGAATATTGAAGAGATCGTGATAGAAACGTAAGCTTGATTCTTCGTGTTCTCGCCTTGCAATGCTAAAGCGGCTGGAAGTCGTGCAGAAAATGAGAGTACCCGGCTCCAGCGGCCGATGAATATCTAAAGTTAGGTGAGATGGGTCTAGGATGCCTTGCGGGGAAGAATATGGGTTCATCGCTGCTTGTGGTTTAGGAAGTTTGAAGGCCCGAGAAATGCGCCGAACATCAAGTTGCGCTGGGACACCATTACCGTCCACGATGTACCAAACATCAATGAGTGTCTCTGCTACTACTGGCCCGGTAGAATAGAAGGTGATCGAGGTATACAGGGCTTCCCCCTGGTAGTGAACAGCACCACGCCACGCAGCCCATGCCCAAGAAGGCCATGGTGATGTGCCTTCGTCGGTGAGAGAACGACGTGCCTGAGGCACGTGTGGATGATGTTGCCAGAGAAGCGCGTGGTCGAGGTCTGTCAATGTCATTCCAAAGCGAAAGGCTTTGGCAGGGTCACCCCCACCAAGCTCAAAACCTTTTGCCAGGGCATTCGTCAATGCAGTGATAGCATCCACAATGTCTGACTCCACGGTGAGATGACGTCGCGTATAGTCCGCAATGGCACCCATGTAACTGCTCATGTATTGATCTGTGTCTAAGTTCCCGGGTTTCGGAAGGCGGGTGAAGTTTCCTGCACCTCTATACCGCAGCGGTTGGCTGGACGATGCGAGGCGCTTACTTTCAGTGACGACGTCTTCACAGAAGATATCATGTCTGCACTCAAAGTAGACTTGGTGCCTAGTAAAATATATCCTTCGGCGGAAGAGTGTAAGCTCTTGGTATGTCCAACCACGCGTGCTCCATGCGGACTGAGTGAGAGCCTCCATAGGCATCGGCAAGGGCACAGAAAGATGAAGTCCTTGAACGACCTCGATGTGCTGCTCCCGCCTTCTAGTTCCTGGACGATACCCTGGAAGAGGGTCCCGAGCCGATGTGCCGCCAGCAGCATATATCGTGAAATAAGACTCTCCATAAATCAAATCCATGGCATGTATCTGGCTCATCTTGTCCTCCAAATCATCTTGAACGATGCATAGAGTGTCGATCCATATGTAACGCTCGCCAAGCTGTCGAACGAGTTGAATGGAATCTGTGATGGTATCAGGGAAGTTTGCCGTGTTCAACCCGCCAGGCGCGGACCGCTCTCCTATATTGTCCTTCGTCGTCCAATACTCCGCTCCGATGCCTCCCCATAGGTAACTGAGGGCGGCATAACGACAGGCGAGAGGCGCCGGCACCACAGCCATTGATACCACGTCCACCATTCTGATAAACTCCGGCAGTCTCCTGTCGCTGGCCATCCACCAGACCTTTTCACATATATCTCCGTGTCCTTCCTCGCACAGTTCGATCCACTTCTTCACCAGGCCGACATCCACAGTATCGCCCACTCTGCGACCGTGAAGGTCGGTTGGTCTGTCAAACTTGAAAGTGTCTTCTTCCATGACTTGAATGGGTAACGTTAGTGCTGAATGTGCTGCGATGAGAGCTGAGTATATCTCTCGAGGGCGAGTTGATGTATCAATGACGAGGCGGTGGCATAGTTGTTTGGGTTCGGGTCTGGGCTCCCGGAGACATCCAGTCTCCATCGAGAACAGCCCACATTCAATCCCTGAGAGATCGAGGTCAGGAAACTTGTCCAACAACCATGTCCGACGGACGACCAATGATACGAGGCGGCAGAATCCGCATTGGTCGGATTTTTGCAAGATGGATGAGAGTGAGCCTAGCGGAATCGCATTTTCCTTCAGGACTTCTTCAAGGAGAAGATGTCGCAGATCCAGTTCTGCGCAAACGGAACAGAGTGGTGCGTTGGGAGTGCCATCCCTCTGCTCACCCTCTCCGATGAGTCTGCTGCGCTAATAAATAGGGTCATTGTGTTCCTCACCTGAAGATCATTTCGTGCTTGATCATGCTGTAGGAGGTGGTCGGATTTGGAGGTCCCATCAGGTGCGATATTCTTTTTGCGTTTGTGAACGACTAATAGCCAAAAAACCGAAATACCAAGAGCGCCGCCTCCCAAACCCCCAGCGAGGGCCAACTCATGTGCAGACACCAGACTGAGAGCCTGAAGACAACGGGCGGAAGCGGTCAAGAGTGAAATTTGAATGGATTGTAAGCTCTGCATGGTTACTCCCTGCCAGCGCCAGTGTAAGTTAGCCTATTTCATGACGCGTCGCTCATGACAGGAACGACAAACGCAGTATACTCACTTGAGATGCACCCTTGATAGTCTATTTGTTCAATGGGGAAACCACAAAGTCATTTGAGTTGACTCATTGCAGTTACTAGTAGGAGATTATGGCAACGACTCGGAGAAAGGCGACTACTGTGCCATGCTGCATGCGCACGGTAGTGACATAACGAGGCTCGCGCATTGAGATAACAGTTTCAACGTTTGCTTGATCACGTGATGTGACTTTGCCGCGGCGCCTGCCTGTGATACCTTTTTCAGACTTCTTGAAGTTGTAGCTTTTAACGACAGACAAGATATCTCTGGACTCTGGAGCCAGGGCGGTCCAGCACTCGCGTGCACAGGTATGCATCAATGTTCGTCTCACCGCAGATATTGCAACGCAGGATTCAGGTAAAGTACCAATTTCAATTGAATAACGTTGTCTTAGCGCTTTGACCATATGCACCGTGTGTATCATTTATTCTGATCAGCAGGGCACATGGAATCCGAGAGTTGACGACCTAGAGACGCCATGGACATTAGTACACAACATACTCACATATCGATAGCGTAAAGAAATGGCCGGTCGTCGCGTCAATGACAAATCCCCTCCCTACATACAAATTTCTTTGCAAATTTGGGTGTCATGTGCTTCCGCGACTTTTCCGTGCTACATGTCCCATATAGACTGGCTGATGAGTTTCTCAAGATCAACGAGTTCTCCACCACTAGTCAAGGCAGCCTCGAGAACCGCGACGTCCTTCAGTGCACCAAGGGGGCTGCCAAGACCATCATCTTTTCCTGCTAATGCTACAAAAAAGCTCGCCTGCTCCAATTCCACGCCTCTGAATGGCTCGTCGATAACTTCCTCCTTTTCGGGGCCAAGCACACCGTTCGCACCACGGGTGGCCGACTTGATAGTGACGCGAAACCCGGGCTCCTCAACGTTACGGATGAGGTCACGGACCATGGTTTGCTGGACCTTGAGCCAGCCATCTGTTCCGGTGATGATGATGCCGCGTTCCAGATCGCAACGAGATAGGCTGGGTGCAGCGAAACTGAGCTCGAAAATGCCATGTGAACCATCTGCGTTTTTTATGATGGTGTTGATGGTATCGTGGGGCGCAAGTATCTGCTTATTGAGCGATGCAAACCCGGACAGGTGAGTCATTGCACTTGGGAGTATGACACGAAGTGCTGCAGCGGAGTGCTAGAAGCAAGTCAGCGGCAGTATCCACAAACATTTCACCACAGGCACTCACCACACCGGTGTCAAGCTACACTCAGGCAAGTGTCAGCCGTTGGAGTGTGGTGTAGTGAACGCAACACGGATCTTACCACGAAACCTCCTTGATGCTAATTTAATCGAAGCACGGACACGAGTCAGACCAGACATTACACGATGTCGAGGAAATCGACTTACTTCCGGGAAAAGACGCCACGCCGAAGTATACCATTTCGTACCCCGATCCGTGAAGTTAACAGCGCGAGAGCTGAAGAAGGTAACCTTTCCTATCTTGCCACCTGCGATAGCGCGTCTAGCGGCGATGTGGCCTGGCTCAACCTCCCAATTTTCGGCTACTCTCCACACTAACCCTTTGGGTTTGTACTGCGCTTCATATTGAGCGATCAATCCGACACCAGACGCCACATCTGCTGAAACGGGCTTTTCACTTAGCACGTGTTTGCCGGCGGCGAGTGCTTTCAAGACGACGGACGGCTGAAGGGTGATTGGGAGGATGATTATAACGGATGAAATGTCAGATCTTGCGAGAAGTGCATCAAGATTTAAAGATGGATTATCGTCAAAGTAGACATCAGGGGCAGTGTTGAGGAGGACTGTTGCTTCGGCAGCGAGTTCACGAGCGCTCTTCTCTGATCGCGAGTAAACGGCTTTGAGCTTTGGCGCGAGAGGGCCAAGTTTTTGCAGTGCAGGAAGGTGTCCTGTTGAAACATCATTAGAAGGTGAATATTCGGACGAGGATCGGGGAGTTAAGCAATTGGTTATCTTGCATACCTTCCTTAGCAAAGATACCCGCGCCAAGGATAGCAATTCCGGTGTCTGAAGCCAACATGATAAGTACTGGTACAAGTTTATGCAGATGATACCTGATTGTTAGATAGGCCCGCAAACGTGAACGGTAATGGGGATGAAAACACTACCTCCAAGCAAGAAAGATGTACCATAATGTAATTCTGAATCGGCTTCTGCTCTTCACCCCCATCATTCTCACTGTCACGGGGAATTATCGGACAGCACAATGTACACGATCATGCGACGCATAGAATGAGAAAAGATATGGCTCACATGTTGTATTGTCCGGAATACACTCCCGTGTCCACTCCAAATTGCAATTGGAACAAACCTGCTATTTTGCCCTAGACAGACCATAGACGCATGAGGATAGCCGTTCTGTCCTTGGCATATTTCGTTTATCACTACTGAAACGGTAGGGTATCAACCGTATTCCAAATTAAACCAATAATCGGGTCAAGATCGAACGCTGCTGGGTGGATTCCAAGATCTGCACATGCACAGCCTGATATTCTGCTTGACTTTTCTGAATAGCCATGAATACATGTCATATTTCAAAGCGCTCATGGCATATCGTTCCCGCTCTCAATCATCTCTTTCGCCTTAGTGTCATTTATCTCCTGATCTCTCTGCATCCTGCATACGACACACATATTTAGCTACCGTAAACAGACGCACGAAGGAGGAGAGTCACGTACAAGCCTTCGTCTTCGAGTACAGTTGTATCCTTGATGCGCAGGCAGATCATCGGGAAAGAGAACACAAGACCAGCGACGACCAGACACCACGTAGAGAGGAATATATTCATGTAGCTGTTAGACCGAAATCAACCTTTCGAAGGTGGTCAATTGGTCAAGTGGCAAAGACTTACGGAAGCCTAATTGCGTCCATCCGCCACACACCAGCAGCTCCAGCACTCTGGATGGAGTGGTCTGTAAAACAAGAATAGTTAGCACTCGCTTGCTAGGCCAAGGCAAAGACCCGGCGTACAAAACCCGGAGTAAATAGCCAGCTTGTTCGTATCATTACTCATGGCTCCGATGAGCCAGAAGCTCGTCGTCTGCCACATTGCGTCCAGCAGTCCATAGAATATCATAAGCCAGACATGTGCCAGGTACTGCGGGTCGTAAATATCCATCTTCTGCGAGTCTGGTGGGACGGTGGCGCGGGTATACGTCCTGGATACAAGATCGTCAAGAATTGACGGCAAGGTTTATCTATAGTGGAGAATGCGAACCGTTGATAGTTATAAGCCCAGACGTGCACCACGAATGTCATCACCAATAGAATACTCCACCCAGTAAACGCGCGCACACGTCTCCGCAGCTTCTTGGAGTCTAAGATGACTCCAATGATTCCGCTGCCAACGATCTGCGAAAGCCAGTACATAAAATTATTTAGCGATCTCGCGCGGATGTCGAAAAGTGCCGAGTTATAATCGTTGAACTCTGCTCACGGTAGGTCAAGCGCTCAGGTAATGGAAATTAAAAGAGACGCACGCCAGGTGTAGAAGTAATTACTCGCAAAGAACATCGGAAAGAGCAGGAGGATCATGGGGTCTGTGATGATCGCAACCCACAAACCATAAAATTCGGACTTCCATGACGGATGACGAGGCATCACGACCCTCGTACCGTCCGTGCGGATCATCTTGTCGGGATCGGCCATCAGCAGGGGGATCGTTACGCCGAGAATAGTAAGAACCAGGATTCCGACCTGTGCAGCAATCATGATGAGTGACAGTGGCGGCGAAGTGTTGTGGGACGAACATATGTTCCATTGCTGACTTGGTAGGTTGACGAGTTGGATTAAGATGAAGACACGAGGGGGAGTAGACTTACCGCTATTGTTCTGAAGCTGTAACGTAAGCGCTGTCTTGAATAATAGACCGCGGTACATACCGTTGAGTGGATATTCTGCCCGAAGGATACGGTAGCTCCTACCACTGCCCCCAAGTTGAAAATGGCCCAGAAGATACTGATAAATATGCCCTTCTGTGCTTCAGTGCAGTAGCTTAGCATCATTGCGCCTTGAGCGGTCCACAGGAACGCGGCGGTAACGCCGAGAATGGCACCCGAGGTAACGACAAACCAGCCAGCACCAGGGTGGATATTTATTGCGCTGGGTTGTCCATAAGGACGGATGTCAAACAGAAAAAGAAAAATACTTGCAGATAAGAACCGACGTAGAGCGCATAGCCCAATGTTCCAAAAAGCAAGGTACGCTTAGCGCCGATCTTGTTGTTGACAGTTCTTCGCACAGTCAGTTAACCACTGGATGATCATGGGGGTGAGAATCTATTTACCCGGAGAAGAACGCGAAGAACGCATATGTCGCGTACACAGCACAAGTCGAATTCGCAGAAGTCGTTGGGTTGACCTGGCCGCCTCCGCCGAGTCCAGTGAGGGCGTTGAACATCCCAGGGCATAAGAAGCAGACAAAGGCAAGCATGACTATTTGCGTTATGGGGTGGTAGTAGACACCACGCAAGCCCTTTGGTCGTTCGTAAATGGAGACAGAATCATTATCATGGTCGTTGGAGCCGCTGCCTTTCTCGTGAGCAGAACTGGACATGATACAGAGACGAGGAAACAGTCCACGGTGAAGACATAACGCGTAGATGTGATTCTACTTATATGCTGTCTGGCAGACAGGGCACGGGACGTGCTCGCGAGGGCGAGTGTTGAACCGCGGAACTGCGAATTCTCACCTTCTCTGTTCTATCATAGTTTGAGCTATATAATAATAGGTCAATGGAAGTCGCGCGCCGAACGACCCGCACAAATGTGCGCCCAGACAATGATAAGGGATCAGGTCGCACTTGAACGATGTGCCTATCGAATAGATAAGGTGAGGATTTGAATTTTCTTGCGGACCGTCTGAAGCGCATTCCGAGTCAGCATGTCAGTGGCTTGTTTGAATATACGGGCAACGGCAGCAGCCAACGCGAAACACATGACCGATGATAGAACCAATATAATATATGTCACAAGTTGAGAACCGTGACGGTAAAGCCGATGAGTGTGACATGCAGTGACACTGTCACAGAAAATATCTGAGTCCTGATTTGGTGGTTACATTGAACGAGCGTACCGGCGTATCGAGCACACCGTCAACCATGGCGTCGTCATCGTCATCCACAGCGCTCTCGCACCCTGTCGTATTCACGACCCAGGCGCCCTATGCATTCCCCTCCCAAAAATTCATGATCCCCTTGGACTGGAAACGCTACCAGCTCTCCCAGCTCATCAACAAAGCACTCGACCTCCCCAAGCCTATTCCATTCGACTTCCTTGTCCATGGCGAGATGCTTAGAACGTCTTTATGGGAATGGCGCGCAGAGAAGGGTGTTGGAGAGGTGAGCGAAGTGACTAAGTTGTTTGAGAGAGTGACTGACGTTATGGCAGGAAGATACCTTGGAAATTGAATACTTTGAGAGTGTTATGCCTCCTCAGCGCATGCCTGAGCTTCCACACGAGGATTTGGTATCTTCGGTATCATGCCAGATACATCAGTGTGTTCCACCAGCGTATATCACTTCGCGATCTAGACGCTAAACCTTAAATTCCACCATAGGCATTTCGTGACAGCATCATATGACGGTCACCTACGTCTCTTCGACTATTCGCAAAATTCTGTTATCGACGCCTCTGTGCACCAAGCACCCATCACTTGAGTCTGTGTCCTGCCATCCTCGTCATCAGACGAGTCTTACATTCTAGCAAGTTCGTCGCATGACCTCACTGCGTGCCTTACGCGCATATCTCTAAGCTCAAACGGTCCCAGCGCGTCCACCGTCGCTTCTCTTCATCTACACACCAGCCCACTATCCTCCATATCTACTGATGCATCTGGTTCGCACCTCTTTACATCTTCATGGGACGGCCTTATCGGTGTCTGGGACACCTCAATACCTGATGACCATCAAGTAAATTTAGAGCGTGGCGATGACAGAAAAAAGCGGCGTAAGACCGCCCCCGCAAGCATAAAACGGAAAGCACCAATAGCAGTGCTAAAATCGCACACCGCACGCGTATCAAAAGCATTATTTGCTGCTGGGGAACCTGCAAAAGGTAAGGCGTACAGCTGTGGGTTTGACTCGACGGTGCGAACGTGGGATGTTGAGAGTGGTGTGTGTATAAATACTATTGTGAGTCTTATTTCACATTGTCTGAACCTAACTGAATGTATATCGCCGCACCAGAACGTTCCCGAGCGTCCAATGCTCGATCTCGCTGAAACACCTGATGGGAACATCGTCCTTGCTGCATCCACAGACCACACCGTATCTATCTTCGACCTCCGTGTTTCATCCCTCTCGTCCTCCACAGGTATCATGATGCACCCCGCGACTCCATCCTGCATCGCCACATCTGAAAGTGGGAAGCAGCAGGTGGTGACTGGCGGTTATGATGGCATTGCACGGCTATGGGACCTGCGGAGCACGAAAGGCACTGTGACCAGTTTCAGGGTGTGGGATGGGATGAAGGTACTTGCAGTGGATTGGGTTGGGGATGTGGTGGGCATCGGGGGCGAGGGCGGCATGGAGGTATGGAGAATCGCTGGGGGATCCTAGGTTTGGTTAAAATCCAATCGTCTTGAGTCAGATCGAGTTGCCTTGACCTTGGCACCTTGAGTCCAGATATCCGCAAAAGCTAGCGCAAGATCCGAAATTCGTCAGGATTCAAAATTAAAACATATGTACATGAGTACTTAATCCATTCTTGCTGTTCTCCCATCGTCCAAATCTTCGCACTAATGAGTTTCATGTACCCTGCGGTTCCTCAATACCTCCTGCAACAAAGTCCAACATTGACAGAGCTTTACAGATATCACACAAGACCTCGAAAATTGCACAGACTAATTTTCTACTAGCAATCCAGCAGTTTCTCACTGCCCACTACCACCAATACGACCTTCTATATACCTCCGCAAGTTACCCTGGCGCCACCTCCAGGCACAAACTGACTTCCACGATCAGCTCTAACAATGCTCAACAGAGCTCAGCGCTTTGATGGGTGCTGGCAGCACTGGCTATCGTGTTTTCACACTCGCCTCCGGGATACATTGTCCCTTCTCTAGGGTAATTTTATGTTTCTTCTTCTCGTGTCGACCCTACGATCCAACACATTTACTTGCTTTCCATCACCCATGCAAATACCGCCTATGTATGCCGCCGCCAGATTTCTTCCCTCTCGGCCTCGACCCATCCTCCCTAAACTCGTGTCCAACCGCATGCACCAGCTAGACAAGACTCCCCCACGTTGTCCCAACATGCCACTGTCACTAATGATGAACTTCAACTTCGACAATGGTGACCCTTTGAGGCGTTGGCATGATCCTTCACAATGGACTGCAAATAAAGACCATTAACTTCGATGAAGTGCCAGAGGTAGCTGCGCAACGGGAGTTTGAGATCGCTGCCACCGCTGGCAACTAGTTAGCAGTGGCCTGTATTCATAGGTGATATTCCCTCTGTTGGTCCTAGATCACCTGGTCCCCAAATCGTTGATGCTATAAACAACTAAAAGCTACAAGTGTCGATACGCAGAAAACTGTATGTAGGAGTACAGAAATTATTGTGAAGGGTTGCCAAGCTTAATGAGATTGGCCCAGCTCGGCATGATTGTAAATATATCTAGAGAATCATCGATATCCTCCGGCTCCTCGTCATTGGACTGCTTCATTGCCCTTCGCTTTAATAGCTTGATGCGGCGAACAGCTCGACGATTGCCATGGTGTCGAAGCACATCGATACAATCAAAAAGGAAATCCCCCATATCGTCATCAATGTCCAAGGGGTAGTAATTTTGCGGGTAGGTTAGGAAATAGTGCTTGTCCATGCCACATGCCACAGCGTCCAGAGTCGCCCATTTATCCAAAGGGCGCAATCCCGTTGGCAACAGGACTCCCTCCCTGTAACGCAAGCAAACCCAGATGAAAACCCACACAAATGATTCTAGATCGTGGCGATACATATGTTTGACTTCGCCACTTTGACCCTTTTCGGGGAGAAGGTCGATTGCCATAAAAGGCACGGTGCCCGTGCGTTCGTTGCCCCGAGGACCTAGGTCATCCGCCAACGAGGAGAAATCGTAGTCGTTTGAAACGCCTATCCGCTTCCCGTCTTTCCAGTACCACATCATGTTTGTAGGGCTCACATCTCGGTGATATACTCCTTCCTTCCACAAAGTAAGATGGCCTGCATGCTGTGTCAACGAAAAGCCTCGTAAATGCGATGAAAATACGTACACGAGATACACTGACGCCAGACGTCAAAGAGCTCTTCGCCGTGTAGCTCCGTAATGGGCTTGAGCTTGCGGGATACGAAAATGTAGAGCATGCGACTGCCCTTGGTGGGTTCTGGCATGCCGGGCGCTTCTCGGAAGCCAGATGTTGGACCCGTGAACGTGTAGTGCCAGAGCAGCTCAGGCAGCCATCTAGCCAGAGGAGGCTGTTCGGCGATGCCATGGCATTCTTGTCCATGCGAACCTTGCGCTTCTCGTCGTACTTCTGGATCTTTTTCTTTTTCTCGAATGGAGTGCATGCCGCGGCGCTGTTGAAAGGATGAATGACGAGGACCTATCGTTGCAAGTGCGACAAGTCAGTACTAGCAGTGACGACGCGTTCTGAACTTCTGGCCATGGGGCCTGAGCCATCAATACGCGTGGCACGTGACCCTAACAAAACGAACAAACAATTATCTAAATCATGTGCATGATCCTTTACTGTTAGATGACTTACCGCAGGCACGGTATTTGTTGCATGCCTCATCTAAACGCAGTTCTCGCCAGCCTTGCCAGTAGTCCACAATTTCTCTTTAGAAGCAGAATCCAACGCTGACAACCACAGAGAAGAGCTGTTCTGATAAATTCGACAAGCAAAATCGAACTGCAGTCATTGGCCAAGTGATGTTTGTAATGATGAGAGTGCAGTTCCATCTACAACCGAGTAAGATCGTGGCAGAATTTCAAATTACAGTAGAAATGGTCATAATGAATAATGAAAAAAATGACAAAGAAATTGATAACAATTCGACTTTTGACATATAAAATTATGCACCTTGGTAGAAATGTCGTGCATCATGCTCTGGTCATAATGCATAGTGGTGGTATATGGGCAAACATGTCTCTTTCATTTCTTATAATTTATTATGCATTACTATCTCTGGCCCGGTGTTGCAAAACTTTTGACCCGTTTTTTATAACACAACAACTACACAACGTTAAAATGAGCCAAAAACACGAGCAGGTAGGATTCAGTACGTACTGTAATGCTATGAAAAAAAATAGAGAAATATGTCAATGCTACGTTGCCAGAGAGAAGCCGGTGCGAAACAGTGTTTGAGCACAGAGTTGCAAAATTTCTCACCCGCAAAGAAGTCGTCGCATCACACTATGTCACACAGCCGCTTTTACTCTCCGATGCCGTCAAGCACAATTGAGCGAGAATGGGTCCCGAATTGTGTAAGTATTGGCCGAGTTGCCGAGCCGCGATTTATGACTCCGAACACAATCTCACACCTCCTGTCACGTCTTGCATCTCAATGGTACAACATTTGTGTCTCTCAACACCACTTACTTATCACGTCGGAAAAAATTAGAGTGATATTAGAAGGCAATGGGAAACCACTAGTGAAATTCCTGATTTTTTTAGTGCATGTGGTGGCTTCCCTCCGATGGATTGGCGTGGACAGTGCACATTCTCAGCAGTATTTCGCTGCCGCAAGCACTTCTAGTTCATTTTTCGTAGAATAAAAAATATGTACAGTAAGCTATGGATCAAACATCCCCTAGAATCATTGTGCTAAGGAAATGAGTGAAATATGAGTGTGCTACGTCGCGGTTTGCAACTCCGGGCCATTTTGCAACACCGGGCCAGAGATAGTATGCATTATGAGCATTTCTACTGTACACGACAAGACTTGCACTGTACTACTATTTGAGCTATCGCTGACGCGCTAGGTTCCTAACCGGCCAACCCTTGGTCGTCGATCGATCATCCCGCGCTGCACCTAAACACATATCAAGTTTATGTAGCGGCGGCCCGTATCCATAGCTAGGTGATGGTTTTTCTTTTAGTCCTAGATCATCTGGTCCCAAAATCGTCGATGATATAAACAACTGTAAGGTACCAGTATCGATTGACAGAAAACCACATGTAAGAGTACAGAAAACCGCATGTAGGACTACAGAAATCACTGTGAAGAGTTGATGAGCTTAATGAGGTCCTTCCAGGTCGACATGGATGTAAACTTGGATAGAAAACCATCGATATCCTCCGGCCCCTCATCGTCGGACTGCTTAGTTGCCTCTGACTTCAGTAGCAGGTTGCGGCGAGAAGTTCGATCCTTGGAATCCTCTAGAAGTATCTCGACACAATCCACGATGAAAAACCTCATATGTTTCTCAATGTCTGTGGGGTAGTAATTTTCCAATTCCCTCAGGAACCAGTGCTTCATCTGACCACATTCCACGGCGCTCTTGGTCGCCCATTTATCCAAAGGGCGCGATCCCGTTTCCAGAAGGACTCCCTCCCTGTAACGCAAGCAAACCCAGATGAAAACCCACACAAATGATTCCATATCGTAGCGATACATATGTTTGACTTCGCCGCGTTGGCCCTTTGCGGTGAGAAGGTCGATTGCCATAAATGGGATGGTGCCCGTGCGTTCGTTGCCCCGAGGGCCTCGGTCACTCGCCAACGAGGACAGATCGTAGTCGTTCAAAACGCCTATGAGCTTCCCGTCTTTCTCGTACCACATCATGTTTCCAGGGCTGACATCCCGGTGATACACCCCTCCCTTCCACAGAGCAACATGACCTGCATGCTGTGTCAACGAAGAGCCCCATAAATGCAATGAGAATACGTACACTTGATACACTGCTGCCACGCATCAAAAAACTTTATGCCGTGTAGTCCCGTAATGGGCTGAAGCTTGCGGGATTCGAGGATGTAGAGTACGCGACTGCCCTTGGTGGGTTCTTGCACGCTGAGTGCTTCCCGGATATCGAATGTCGGAGTCGTGAGCGTGTGGTGCCAGAGCAGCTCAGGAGTATCGTCTTTTGAGGTAGCGTGCACCTTAGCGATTTCCTCAACCTTGGCCGCAAAAAATTCGGCGGCATAGAGGCCCTTCTGGATGGTCACATCTAGGTCGGTGTCCGTGCCGTCGGGCTTGCTCTCGGTTTTTTTCGCGGCGATTCCAAAGTATCCCTGGCCTTGTGCTTGGAGCTGGACCTGCAGCTGGGCAGCAGTAAGGCGGGAAGATAGAACTGTAGCTTGGTCGATTTAGTTTGATCTCGGCATTCGAAATACAACCACTTACGTGCCGTGTCGGACGCAGGTTGCTTTCTCTTGAACTCGATGCAAGCTACAATATCTTGCCACTGGCAGAGAATGTTGTTCGGAGAGACCATGTCATTCTTGTGCATGCGAGCCTTGAGCTTCTCGTCGCGCTCCTCGTCGTACTTCTGAATATTGTCCTTTTTCTCGAACGGAGCTCATGCGCTATTGAAGAATGACGAGGACCTAATATTGTTCCAAGTGCAGTTCAACTCCGACGACGCGTTCCCATCAATACGCGCACGTGACCCTGACAGAACCAAAGGTTCCGAAGACTCTATCGTACATGTAAGTAGTTGTCCCACGAGGTGACAATTGTGTGGGTTCGGTGACTCCCGAACAACTGCAGCGGTGACTTACTGTTAAAATTTTGAATCACGAGTCCTTTCTTCGCGCATCTCTTGGTGCTTTCACCACTTTCTTCAACAAGGTCTCTCTGAGTCGTACTGGTGCTTGCAACCTCAGCCTGAGTTGGCAGTTGGCACAGCATTAATACATTAATGGTTTACCCGGTCTCGTAACGGTCTGAGCAGGCCACGGGGTATCTACTCTGGGTGGTAAGTCATTTATGCGCATCACGAGCGTCAGTTTGTATGCGACGATCCGCATCTTCTGTCCTCGCGTATGTCAGTACTGCGCGCATCAACTCCACGAGGCGTGATTGACATGTGAAGCTAAGTACGACCTTCTGAACGATTCTCAGTTCTTGCCGGCTGACAGGAAAGCACTGTGGAAATGAATTCTTGCTGGCCACACTTATCTGACGAATTAGCGGGTTGACAAGTGAGGTCCGAGCATGAAAGGGTATGTCGGTATAGCAACGTCTAATGATCAATCCATTTTCTGACGATCGAGGGTGGTGGCGCAGATGCGACGGCCAGAACCATCGATTAATTCAATTCAACACCCCATGGTTGACGGACATCCCCCTTGGGACAAAGTTCTGATGTCTTGCGTCATGACATAGCGATAGTTCATCGAAAGGCACGACCAATTATCCCCAAGCGCGCCAGTGGAACCGACCTTCGTAGTTCCTGGGACCCATAAGAGTCCACAGGTTGCCCGTCCATTTCAGGGGCAGATCGTAAACATTGATGTCTGAACACTGCGATATCTCATGGAATGTCCCCATACTTGCCGATCTGGGGTTCAGCCAAATACAATTATAGAATCAGGCATCAGTACCGTAATGCCGATCAACTGATTCCTATCAACGTTTAGGATTGAACCATAGAGCTCGCCGTGAACCTTCAAAAGCCCCAATCACGCATCTATCAGGAAATCATTTCTTCCCTCCTTCCCTCTGTTTTGCTATGACTTACGTTGTGAACACTGTTCTTGCTGATCGCGCGAATTCTATCAGCCCTGAACACAAACAGCATGATGAGGAGCGGCTGGAGGACTCGGTTCTGGACCTCAAAAATGTCCCAGTGCTGACACCGGAACAGGAGAAGAAACTGTGGAGAAAGATTGACTTGCGGTTGATGCCTATCCTTAGTTTGATGTACCTTCTGGCTTTCCTTGACAGAGGTGCGCGGTGATTGTATCACTTCACGTCGGATGTGTTCCTTACTCTTCAACAGGTAACATCGGCAACGCGAAGTTGGAGGGTCTCGAGACTCAGCTGGACCTCACAGGAAACAAATTCAACGTTGTTTTGGTACGTGGCGTGTGGTTTTTGTTGACAAATTTGTTAATCTTGCGGCTGGATGCAGATAATGTTTATCATAGTAGGCGTCATTATTCTGACAGACATTGTATTTTTTAAAGCAAAACATAAAGCCATACTGCCTGTTTGAACCTCCCACTAAGTTTGTTTGCCCGATTTTTCCGGTTATCTGAACTGACTGCAACCTCAAGCCTGGTTCTTAAAGCATTCCGCCCATCCAGGCAAGTGTTCATGTTATTCATGTTAACAGTGGAGTGTTGTTTGGCTGACTCTTTTTGTAGATGGCTTCCAGGAATCAATGTAAGCCTTGCATGACGGCTGCTGAATTTATCTGACGCACGGTAGTTGGCATGGGGGATAATTATGTGCGTCATTGAATCTTTATACGGTCTACAATCGCTGAGCAAATCTATTGCCAGGACACTCATGGCTTTCGTGAAGACGTATGATTTGGCAAATTCTCGCCATAATTTTGACCTGATATTGATATTGGGTGCCAGATACCCTCAGCTAGTTGGAGTGCGAGTCTGTCTTGGCGTTGCTGAGGCAGGTTTGTTCCCTGGTGTTGTTTATTAGTGAGCGTAACTAAAGAACTTTTTGCGGAATATCGCTGATGAGTCCGCAGCCTTACTTTGTGGTATCCGAGACACATGTTACAATATCGAAGTAAGGTATCCCGCATTTGCTCGTCTGTTTGCGATGCTGAGGTGCCCCGATAGTTGGATTGTTTTTCGGTGCTGCAACAGTTGCAGGTTTGTTGTCCTGCTACGTCATCGGGGTTTCAATAGCGAAATAAATTTTAGGCGCTTTCTCCGGCTTACTAGCCTTTGGGATCAGTTACATGGGTGGCATGGAGGGACTCGAAGCATGGTCTTGGATCTTCGTGAGTTCCTTTATGATCGATGTCCGAGATTATGCTCAAAACTTGCGTGCAGTTGCTTGAAGGCCTTGCAACGATAGTTGTAGCCATCGTTGCTTTCTTTGGCGAGTACAGCACGCATTCGATCACACAGCGGACTGATAGGTATATAATCGCTCAGTACTGGTAGACTTTCCTCACACAGCTAAGTTCTTGACCCCGGAAGAGCGTGATTTTGTTGTTTGGAGGAAAAGTAAGTCAAGTGATAAATTCTGAGAGGGCAGATGTGATTCAGATTTCTTTCAGAATACGATAATTCGTCAGTCGGCGAGGAAGAGAGGTTCGCGGCCAGGTACATCTGGGCTGCGTTCAAAGACTGGCAGGTAAGATGCTCATTGTTTTGAGCTTCGTCACCTTCGTGCCCCAACCAACTTGTCAGGTCTGGGTTCATATCCTCATTTATATGTCAATCGTCGGACCTTGTAAGTGAAACACCTTTGCTACTTAGAGACGGCAGAAGCTGATCTGAGGCACTCTCAGTGTATGGCATCACCCTGTTTCTCCCGTAAGTCGATTGCTACAACTTTGAGATGGTGCTTAACATTATTTGTGCCAGAACGATCATCAAAAGGTCTGTCGTCGCAAGCTGACTGTGATCCGTTTATTTAATTCCATTCAGCTTCGGATATAACACGCCAGTCAGCCAGCTGCTCACCATACCACCATATGTCGCCGCAAGTCAGTTTCCTTACCCATCAGCAGTCTCACACATTAATCTGTTCTATTTAGCTCTCACATTGCTCGTTTTTGCACACTACTCTGACAAGTTGAAGATGCGATCCCCTTTCATTCTTGCCGGCCTTACTATGTGTCTGATCGGCTTTTCGATAAATATATCCACCGCACCGAGTGGTGTCAAGTACTTTGGAACTTTCTTCATTGTCATGGGAAGCTATGCAGCGTTTCCTGGCGTGGTTTCTTGGTATGCCATGCACAGCTGCGCCATGACCAAGGCTTACATATAGGTGCTGAAGGCTCGGAAACAATCTTTCTGGCCAGTACAAGAGAGGCGTTGGCATGGCCCTCCATATTGGCATTGGAAACTTCAGTGGTGCCATTTCATCCGTGGTCTATAGATCGCAAGACTCACCTCGATTTATTCTTGGGCGTAAGTTCAACTTCGTTCACATGACTCGCACCGCCTAACTCTCTGTTTTTCCAGATGGATTAGAGCTGATGTTCGTCGGGATTGGATTGACCTTGTTACCAACTGTCGTGTTCATTTACAAGAGGATCAACGCGCAACGCGACACCGCCGAACGTCTCGCAACAGAGCGGGGAGAGAAAGTGAAATACTCGGTCCAGGAATTACGGGAGTTGGGAGATCGTGCGCCTGACTTCAGATACACGTTATAAAAGGTAACAAAACTATGTCTCATTTTTTGCCACGACCTAGTACGAGGATACGACTCTGCAAAAAGGAATCACCTTTATTGTCTTCTTTGAATCGAATATGTACATCTGGTGGATTATTTCGCTGTAACTTGTCACTTGGACTGCAAATAAAGACATGACATAGCTTCCACAAAGTGCCTTCCTGCCACAACGTCAGTCTCTCTGTCAAATAACTTGGTGACTTCGCTCACCTCTCCAACACCCTTGTCTGCGCGCCATTCACATAAAGACGTTCTATTAGAAGTTCTAAGGATCTCGCCATGGACAAGGAAGTCGAATGGAATAGGCTTGGGGAGGTCGAGTGCTTTGTTGATGAGCTGGGACTGACTCCGTGCCTGTCAGATGTGGCACGAGATCAGTTTATGTAAGAGTTGCCTCTACTTACTGATCTCCGAGAAAGAAAATTTCTATCGCAGACAGACAGGTCGCGTCAACAACATGCGCAATGCGCAAGCCTCCGAGTCCTGACGTCACGTCACGTGCCCTACTTAGGTCATCATGTATGGCATACACAGCCGCTCTTCTGCTTCATCCTGCTTCCTGCGCTTTTGACAGTCCTCGTTTGGTCCGCGTATAATTTGATAGCATGGCATGCAATGTGGAGGAGTGCCGAGCAGACTTTCAAAGCTGTCCACCCGACCATTACCATCATGTTACGTCTCCCAACCACATTGCCATCTCCCTTAAATTATTAATCTTAGATTTGTGCAGCTTGTCTCCCCGTCTGGCTTTGATGGGGTCATTAATCTTCTTCGAGCTGCACTGCTCCTCCATCCACCCGGTCATCCTCATCGATCCTCCTTTCTTAACAATCTTGCCGTCTTCCTTGAAAAGAGATTCGAACAGCGGGGCATCCTGTCTGACCTTGATGAGGCCATTGAGCTTAATCGAGCTGCACTGCTTCTCCATCCCCCCGGTCATTCTCATCGATTCTCGTCTCTCAACAATCTTGCCGACTGCCTTCAAAACAGATTCGAGCAGCAGGGCGTCCTGTCTGATCTTGATGAGGCCATTAAGCTTCATCGAGCCGCATTGCTCCTCCGTCCCCCCAGTCACCCTCTTCGATCCTCGTCTCTTAATAATCTTTCCAATAACCTTCAAAGAAGATTTGAGCAGCAGGGCGCCCTGTCTGACCTTGATGAAGCTATTGAGCTTAATCGAGCTGCACTGTTCCTCCGTCCTCCCGGCCATTCTCATCGATCCTCGTCTCTTAACAATCTTGCCTGCTGCCTTAAAAACAAATTCCAGCAGCGGGTCGTTCCGTCTGACCTTGATGAGGCCATTGAGCTCCATCGGGATGCACTACTCCTTGAGCCCCCCGGTCATTCTTATCGATCCTTGTCTCTTAACAATCTCGCCGACTGCCTTCGAAACAGATTCCAGCAGCGGGGCGCCCCGTCTGACCTTGATGAGGCCGTTGAACTTTATCGATCTGCACTGCTCGTCCGTCCCGCGGTCATTCTCATCGATCGGTATCTCTTCACAACCTAGCAGTCTGTCTTCGAGACAGATTCCAGCAGCGGGGCGTCCCGTCTGACCTTGATGAGGCCATCGAGCTCCATCGAGCTGCACTCCTCCTCCACCCACCCGGTCATCGTCACCGATCAATGTCTCTCATTAATCTTGCGCTAACCCTTCTTGACAGATTCCAGCAGCAGGGCATCCTGTCCGACCTGGATGAAGCATATGGGCTGTTTGGGCAACTCTCTTCCCAGTCTCATGCAGCCTCTCGAAGGGATCTTACTGCCACAAGGTCATGGGCCACCTCTGCAGAGGAAACGAATCATGGCTTTGCTTCGGTTGCTTATGAAAATGCGATGAATCTCCTAGATCAGCATGTTACTCTTTTGTCGTCTTCTTCACGCAATTTCGATGTCGTCAGGATTGCCACTTCTTCGCTCGCCATGGATGCTTTCTCGTGCAGTGTTCGTCACGGTGCACTAATCACTGCTGTGGAACTGATGGAACGGGGCCGTGCAGTATTCTGGGCCCAGTTGGCGCGTTTCCGCTTACCACTCAATGAACTTTCCCTATCCGGTGACACCGGCGCAGCCTTGGCGGAAGAGTTCAAGCAGCTGAGCTTTCGCCTTCGAAGCGCGTTCGATCAGTCTGCTGAAGACCAGTCTCCGAAAATCCAGCAATTGACCATGCAATGGGATGATATCGTCTCACGCATCCGCATGCTGCCTGACTTTTCTCGGTTTCTCCGTCCACCATTGTTTTATGACCTCCAGAAAGCGGCTGACGAAGGTCCGGTCATCATCGTCAATGCCAGTCAGTACGGCTGTGACGCATCGATTGTCTTAAGCGTCCAAGATCCTGTCCACGTTCCAATCAATATCACACGGACCGAAGTCACCGAGTTGTCCTCCGAGTTTCAGTCCCTCGCAGAGCAATTTGGTTGTTCCAATTATCAGCACAAGCTTGTGGGCATCCTTCGAAAGCTTTGGCATTGCATTGTTGACCCCGTGGTCCAAGCTCTTAGGGCATCCAAAGTTCAGCCTGGCTCGTGAATTTGGTGGTGTCCCACTGCCGAGTTCACGCTGCTTCCTCTCCATGCTGCAGGACCGTACGAAAAGAACAGAGACAATTTGTCTGACATTTACATTTCCTCCTACACTCCCACTTTGGCGACACTCGTTTGGGCGAGACAACGAGTTTCTCAAGATACGTCCACGCAACATTTTGTTGCCATTGGTCAAGCGAAGCCAGAGAAAGGGAAGGAACTCAGATGTGTCTCTCCTGAGTTAGCTGTTGTTGCTCAGCGTCTCGCACCCGTCGTCTCCTTCACATCGCTTGATGATAGTAACGCAACCGTCCAGGGCGTACTCGATGCACTAAACCACAACCAGTGGCTCCATCTAGCCTGTCATGGAATGCCAAATCGAGCAAAACCCTTTGAGTCTTCCTTTGTGATGCGCGATGGACCGTTGATGATTAAGGACATCATCCGATCCAACTGGCAGAACCCGGAGTTTGCATTCTTATCGGCTTGCCACACCACTGTGGGCGATAAGAAGAGTCTCGACGAGTCGATCCATCTCGCTGCGGCGATGCAATTCTCAGGATTTCGCAGTGTGATAGGTTCCATGTGGTCTGTCGACGACGAGGTCGCGCGGCAGGTTGTGTCTGCTTTTTACCACAATATGGTTGATGGTTCAAGGAGATTGGATTGCACACACGCTGCGATAGCGTTGCACAAGGCTGTGAAGTCGTTACGCAAGAAGATTTCACTTGAACAGCAGATCGTGTTTGTTCACATCGGTGTCTAGTACTGTTTGAAACTCGGTTCGCTGTATTATTGTATTTTTTATGATCCTGGTTGCTTTCATTCCCTCCGCTGTCACACCTATATTGAATCAATTATTTAAATCATGTCTGTACGATACTTACCTTTGTTGTTGTATTGTGTACTATTACTAATGTTTCATTGAATGAATCAGATTCGCTCCCGTTCGTCGTTGCTACTACCTTCCGGACTCTTACTTGTTACAAAATGCTTTCTGCAAATTTTGTCTCGTGAGTGGGCTGTTTACGCAGGGTTTTGTACGCTTCGTCTTTGCCTTTGTCTGGTATGACAGAAGCTCTAACGATCTGTGCTAGCCTGAGATTTCCAGAAGCGGAACTTGGATGCAACTTGCTGGGTTAACTCGACCAATGACAGTTTCGCCCTGACTTGCTCCACAGTGGCTCTCCATGTGGCCCGGGTGTCTAGGTCTTGTATTCTCCTTCCCCATGATCTTGAAACTGCGCATTTGAGATACAACTGCTCAAAGACGAGGGCTTGTACGTCACTCTTCGTCTCTGATGGGTCTCTCCGCGGTTACTAAGTCTTTGCGTCGGATGTAGAGGTGTTCGTGGTCGAGAAGAGCAAGAGCGAAATGCCGCGGCCGCAATGATTTCGAGGCTTGGGAAATATGTCTTGCGCAATTGCCATCTATATGTTGACAATCTGAACGATGCCCTGCTTTGCATTTACGTGCCTCATTACAGTGCCGTTTGAGCTCTAATTAGCCAACGCCTTATTCTGACGCGTGGCGGTGCATGCGCCTCTCGTTCCGCGACCTCTAGTTCTGGGCCAATCTTCTTGCTCCCGCATCGAAGGCAGCGCTACAACTCGAATCACTTCTCTCGTTGCCACCACTCAGGAAGACAATCCCGAAAATACGGTCTCCACTTCTGTCAAGGGCGGGTGCCCGTCGTATTTAGGTATATCTTTAAAATGCACATATTCTCATATTCGACTCCTTATCGTTCGGACTTCCGTTCACAGGAACTTAGACGCAACCTATTATTACATTGATTTCTCCCATGATAGAGCGGAGTAAGTGAGAGATCGTCATTCGATCACGCCAAGGCGGGCACGTTTCGTGCCCTGTCTGCATGCGTATCAGTGTATAAGTACAAGCAGCACACCCACCCGTTATGCCTCCACCGTGGACCATTTCCTTCCTATACCATGTCCAGCTCTTTCGAGGAGAAAGGCAGCGGCTCCAACAGCCAGGATCATGATTCTGTCTCCGTGTACGAACGACCCAAAGGCTTGCGTGGTGTCTATTATCACCCCATGACACAAACCATCATGCTGGGGTTTGTCTGCTTCTTATGCCCTGGGATGTTCAACGCCCTCACTGGACTCGGTGGAGGCGGCCAAGTCAACGCAACGACCTCGGCAAATGCGAATAGTGCGCTGTACGCGACATATGCGGTCTCAGCGTTCTTCTCCGGGTAATGCTCATTCTCGTTCTTACCACTGGCCGGTGGTTTACTGAGTATATGAAGAACCGTCTGCAACAAGATCGGTGCTAAGCTCACTTTGCTCTTTGGAACAATGGGCTATGCGCTCTATGTCAGTTCTTATCTGCAAGTGCCTTTCTTTTTAGGCCGGCCTACTCTCACCTTATATGTCACTCAGGGCGATTAATCTACACCCTGGCGCCAGCTGGTTTGTCGTTACTTCGGGTGCCCTTCTTGGTGTCACCGCCGGATTCCTGTGGACCGCTGAAGGCTCGTTGATGCTAAGCTACTGTACCGAAGCACAGAAGGGCATCTATATTAGTATCTTTTGGGCCATTTTCAACTTGGGAGCAGTTGTAGGAGCTTCCGTGTCCTTCGGGCAGAATTTCAACTCAACGGTAAGTACTGTGATGCATTACTACCACTAGCGCTTACCGTTCAAGCTTTAGTCCAACGGTGGTGAGTCCACTTTACTATCACACCTTCATCTTAATGGAACTGTCATCTCGCCAAGTCGGTACCGGTACATACGTTAGTTCCATCTGCAATGCTTCACCGCCTACTACCACTCATAAACTCACAGGTCGGGATCCTGGTTCTTACCCTGGTCGGCGTCACGATCCCTATGCTGATGGCCGATCCTGACAAGATGATTCGCACGGACGGAACGAGGGTCGTGATGCCTCGTCATCCGTCATGGAAGTCCGAATTCTATGCCTTGTGGGTTGCAATCTTCACAGACCCCACGATCCTCCTCCTTTTCCCGTTGTTCTGTGCAAGCGCTTACTTTTACACCTGGCGTGAGTCTCCTTCTAATCACTCCACCTTGGGGCACCTGACGGTCCGTGAGCAGAGTTCAACGACTACAACGCAGCGCTGTTTAACATCCGCGCGAGATCGCTCAACAATTTTGTGCACTGGCTTTCGCAGATCTTTGGGAGTGTGATGCTCGGACTTGTCTTGGATTCTAAGTGGTCGCGGAGGCGCGGGCGCGCTTTTGCGGGATGGTCTATTCTCCTGGTTATTACATTCGTCGTGCACATCTGGGCGTATTATTACCAAAGGTTCGCATTTTCTGGCATGAGTAAACATTTCCGACATTTATTCGCTGTCATATATCTAGGACGTACACCCGCGCTTCCGTCCCGGTGCAGAAGATGGACATTTACGACCCGCAGTACCCAGCGCATGTCTGGCTCATGATATTCTACGGCCTGCTGGACGCGATGTGGCATGTGATGTGTTTCTGGTTGATCGGCGCCATGAGCAATGATACGAATAAGCTGGCAATTTACTCAGGCTTTTGTATGTCTTATCTGTGCTTTCTTTTGATACGTGAGATCTAACCGTTGGCCGTTTGTTTGACAGTCCATTCCATCCAGGCCGCCGGATCTGCTGTCGGGTGGCGTTTGGACGGATTAAAGCTTCCGTAAGTATACTTAGTTCTCGAAGGTTCTCGATCATTTGATGAGGTTCCTCATGTGACAACTCTAACTCTAGCTATATGACCATCTTCATCTCGACATGGTGTCTCGTCGGCGCGGGTCTGCTGTTCTCCTTCCCCATGATCTACCTGCGCGTCAAAGATACGACTGTTATCGAGGATGAGGGCTTGTGCGTGTCCCTTCTTATTTCGTGTGTTTATACGTTGTTGTTAAGCCTTTTTTTTCATATATAGGATCATAAGAGATCAGGGGATGAATGATACGAAAGTGAAAGGGATGGTTGACTCTTGAAGGGCACGGGAACGAAGTGTTATGAGTTCTTGGGTGTTCTTGTAATGTGTGTGATGGTTCAGGACGATTCAGGACATGGACAGATTGTCAAGGCGTGCGCATGCTGACCCTTGGAATTTGGCGTGTGTGTTCGTGACGATTTCTACGATCTGCAGAGACAGTGTTCGGGTTTGAAGTACGAAACAGACAGTAGTGTTCAGGACAGGGATCAAATTCGGAGCAGTACCAGATCTTGGTCATATAGATTGATCATCTTCAACGGGTATGACACCCCTAGTACACACAATGTCCTGTAGTGGGTACATGTCATTCTATGTGATACCAAAACATACGTGAAATACATCGTCATGGCCCCTCCAGAAAAGTAGATGCATTCTCGTGTGTTCTCGGAACTTCTACAACGTGATCCCCATTATTGACACCAAGACTTTCCTCTGCGGTCGTGGAGATATCTCTATGGTCAGTGGATTTGAGACCCTCGTTATGCATATGCTGAGACGTGAACTCAATGTCTGAGAGTTGTACTGATCGGACAGCGGTTTTACTGGAATACGCTGTGGATGATGCGGAACTGATCCAGCCGTTCCCTTGTGCCTCGCGGAATATGATCAGAAGGGGGGCGATGAGCTGTATATAGCAAAGTCAAAGTCAATATAACTCGAATGAGCATGATGATGATGAAACCACTGACTTGCGCCTCTCCAAGCACTTGCAGGAACACATTCGCAACAGGGCTTTTCGTCGCGAATGGGACTAGGAATAGTAAGGAGAACGTAGAGTAGATCGCTGCGCTCTCGACGATCATGGATGCGACACTTGTGTTTTCTGCTACATGTTCAGGACCTAGTAATGCTTGCTTCATGTGCAGACGATAGTGGTATAGGCGGAGTACGATGAGGATCGTGACGATGATATTGACAGCGAGTTCGAAGAAAAAGTATGGGAAAGTGAAATTCATGGTCGTGCCAGCGGCGTAGTATGGGGATGATAATGGGGATGAGATCTGGTAGAGAAAGAGGATGCCTTCTAATGAAAATCATTGGAAAATGCACTGATGCTGAATGTTTCAGAGTAACTTCCACTGAAACTGCATGTAGTTAATTTCATTGGAGTGCTGATTCTGAATTTCAGCGCATCACTCTCGATTCAGCACATCCTTTCAGTACAAAATTGATCGCAGCTCTGTAAATGCCTGTCTTCCTCTCTTTTCTGTTTGGATTACAACTGAGAGTAGTAGTGCTATAGAGATAGTTGTGACGGACTTAGGAATTTTCGCATTTTTATCATGTGACCAAAGCGTTGGTATATATTGCTATTATTGTGAAGTATATAAATGGTTGTGTGGCTCAGCGGTAACGATGCTGCACGTATGAGTACTTGCGGTCCTAAGTTCAATCCTTGCCAGATGCGAAATATAATACGTTAAATTCATCATGTGATCTGACTTCAGGGCAACATTTCTTTTGGCACGACTGCAGCACAATTTCAGCTGATTTTCAACTGTAATTTCAGAGTAAAATTCGGAACTTTCAGCACTTCGTTTTCAGCTCATTGTGCTATGCTTTTAATTACGTTTGGTGCTGATTTTGGCTAATGATTTTCACTGGAATCACTATCCACAGTGTAGACTTTGCTCCCGCGAGAAGCTAAAGAAGCGCTCCTACATCAATAATTCAAGCATTAACATGCCAACGTGGCGCGCAGAGAAGGGTGTTGCAGAGGTGAGCGAAGTGACCAAGTTATTTGAGAGAGAGACTGACGTTATGGCAGGAAGATACCTTGGAAATCGAATACTTTGAGAGTGTTTTGCCTCCTCAGCGCATGTCTGAGCTTCCACATGAGGATTGGGTATCTTCGATATCATGCCGAACACACCAGTATGTTCATGATATATCAACATAGGCATTTCCATCATATGACGGTCACCTACGTCTCTTCGACTATTCGCAAAATTCTGCGGACTGCTAGGGAAACCCGAGGCCAAACCTCTATAGCGGGAGGTGACGACTCTTTTCTATCGAGGACCGACTACAATATATACTACCTGCCTATGCTCGATCTTGCTGAGACACCTAACGGGAACGTCATCCTTGCTGCGTCCACGGACCTCACCGTATCTATCTTCGACCTCCGCGTTTCATCCCTCTCAAGTCTCGTCCTCTACAGGCATCATGATGCACCCCGTGACTCCATCCTGCATCGCCACATCTGAAAGTGGGAAGCAGCAGGTGGTGACTGGCGGCTATGATGGCGTTGCACTGCTATGGAACCCGCGGGGCACGAAAGGTGCTGTGACCGGTTTCAGGGCATGGGATGAGGTGAAGGTGCTTGCGGTGGATTGGGTTGAGGATGTGGTGGGCATCGGAGGCAAGGGCGGTATGGAGGTATGGAGAATGGCTGGGGGATCCTAGGTTTGGTTAAAATCCAATCGTCTTGAGTCAGATCGAGTCGCCTTGACCTCAACACTTTGAGTCCAGATATCCGCAAAAGCTAGCGCAAAATCCAAAATTCGTCAGGATTCAAAATTAAAACATATGTACATGAGTACTTAATCCATTCTTGTCGTTCTCCCATCGTCCAAATCTTCGCACTAATGAGTTTCATGTACCCTGCGGTTCCTCAACACCTCCTGCAACAAAGTCCGAACACTGACACGCCGGAGGTTTACAGACATCACACAAGACCTCGAAAATTGCACATACTAATTATCTACTAGTAATGCAGCAGTCTCTCACTGCCCACCACCACCAACACGACCTTCTATATACCTCCGTAAGTCACCCTGGCGCCACCTCCAGGCACAAACTGACTTCTGCGATTAGCTCTAACAATGCTCAACAGAGCTCAGCGCTTTGATGGGTGCTGGCAGCACTGGCTATCGTGTTTTCATACTCGCCTCCGGGATACATTGTCCCTTCTCTAAGATTTTTTCTTCTCATGTCGACCCCACGATCCAACGTATTTACTTGCTTTCCATCCGTCTGTCCATGCAAATGCCACCTATGTATGCCGCCGCCAGATTTCTTCCCTCTCGGCCTCGATGCACCAACTAGACAAGATTCTCTCACGTTGTCCCAACATGCCACTGTCACTAATGATGAGCTCCAACTTCGACATTGGTGACCCTTTGAGGAGTCGGCATGGTTCTTCATATCGGCATTGGAAACTTCAGTGGTGCTAGTATCCGCCATCTATGGACCAACAAGACTCACTGAGGTATATTATTTGGCGTAAGTTCAACTTTGTTCACATGGCTCACACCGCCTCTCTGTTTACTGAATGCGATTAGAGCTGACGTTCATCGGGGTTGGATTGTCCGTGTTACCAACCGTCGTCTTCATTTACAAGAGGATAAACGAGCAACACGACGCTGTCGAACGTCTCGCGGTGGAATAGGGAGAGAAAGTGAAACACTCAGTCCAGGAATAACGGGAGTAGGGAGATCGAGCGCCTGACTTCAGATACACAGTATAAAAATTATGCCTCATGATTGTCACCACTCTGCATCAAGTAAGGAATCACGCCGCATATATATCGTCTCCTTGGAACCGAATACATGCATTTGGCGGGATCATTTACATAATTGTAACTTGTCACTTGGACTACAAATAAAGACCATTAACTTCGACAAAGTGCCAGAGACAGCTGTGCAGCGGGGAGTCTGAGATCGCTGCCACCACTGGCAAATAGTTAGCAGTGGCCTGTATTCATAGGTAATGTTCCTTCTGTTCGTCCTAGATAATCTGGCCCCCAAATTGTTGATGCTATAAACAACTAAAAGCTACAAGTGTCGATACACAGAACACCGTGTGTAGGATACAGAAATCACTGTGAAGGGTTGCTGCGCTCAGTGAGCTTGAGCCAGCTTTGCATGGTTGTAAACTTGTCTAGAAAACTAACGTCCTTCGGGTCCTCATCGTTGGATTGCTTGGTTACCCTTCGCTGCGTTAGGTGGATGCGGCGAGCAGCTCGACGATCCCCATTGTGTACATAAAGCTCATCGGTACAATCCAGAAAGAAATCCCCCATATCTGTATCAATACCTGAGGGGTAGTATTCTTCCGGGTAGGTTATCAAATCGAGCTTCTTCAAGCCACATTCCACAGCGTCCAGAGTCGCCCATTGATCCAAAGGGCGCGATTCTGTTTTCAACAGGACTCCCTCCTTGTAACGGGAGCAAACCCAGATGAAAACCCACACAAACGACTCCAGATCGTGGCGATACAGATGTTTGACTTCGCCGCGTTGACCCTTTTCCTTGAGAAGTTCGAGTGCCATAAAGGGCACTGTGCCCGTGCGTTCGTTGCCCCGAGGGCCTAGGTCGCTCGCCAACGAGGACAGATCGTAGTCATTCAAAACGCCTATGAGCTTCCCGTCTTTCTCGTACCACATCAGGTTTCCAGGGCTGACATCCCGGTGATACACCCCTCCCTTCCACAGAGCAACATGGCCTGCATGCTGTGTCAACGAAGAGCCTCATAGCTGTAATGAGAATACGTACACTTGATACACTGCTGCCACACATCAAAAAACTTAATGCCGTGTAGTTCCGTAATGTGCTTAAGCTTGCGGAATACGATAATGTAGAGCACGCGACTGCCCTTCTTGGGTTCTTGCATGTCGAGCGCTTCTCGAATGGCCGATGTCGGATTCGTGAACGTGTAGTGCCAGAGCAACTCAGGAATATGGTCTTTTACGTCGGGGTTCACCTCAGCGATCTCCTTGACCTTTTTCAAGATTTCCGGCTCGCTAGTGCGACTTGCCTCTCCCCAAAAGATCTTGGCTACCATCTCATCTTTCGGGATGTGCGGGTGTTTCTTCGCGAGCGTGTCGCTAGTGACAGGGACCACATTGGTGGCGCGTCCTTGTAGCCCATAGTGCCTAACTCTTGCTGGGTCGCTGGTCTGAAGCTGCAGATCCACCGTTCCAAGATTTTCATCCTTGATGTGGAGTTCGTGACACTGTTTCTCCTCAGATGGCAGGAAGGCCTGGTTTCGGCCCCAATCCCCGAGCGTGAATCGTTGTAGAGCATACAACAACACCATGAATCGCGGGAGATCTTGAAGAAAGTTGATGCCTGAGCATTGAATGATTCCTTGCCGATCATAATACCAGATCCGGATGATATCGTCTGAAAAAGCGGTGGTAAGCGCGTGACCTATCCCGACAGACGAACGAACCCACCGACGACGATAAAATTCAGCATATGATTGACTCCAAGATTGGCCGCAAACATTTCGGCGGCGTAGAGACCCATCTGGACGGTCACATCTACTTCGGCATCCGGGTCGTCGTTCCTGTTTGTCTTGTTTTTTTTTCGCGTGGCGGATTCCAAAGTATCCTCGGACGGGCGCTTCTTGGACTTGCCCTTGGAAGGCCGCGCAGTAGTAGAACCAGAAGGTGGAACTGCAGCTTGGCTGATTTAGTTTGATCTCGAAATTCGGAATACAATCACATACATGCGGCGACGGACAGTGATTGTGTTGCCGGGGTCTGCGAAGCGCCTTCAACCTTGGGATGATTCACTGACAAATATTCTGGCGTTGTAGGCGCATAATCTTTCACGACATGCTCATTGGGCACCGTCATTTGGACCTTTCTCTTTCTCTCGTCTCTCTTGACCTCGATGCAAGCGAGAATATCTTTCCAGGGGAGGTTTTTCGGCGATTCCATGGCATTCTTGTCCATGTGAGCCTTGCGCTTCTCGTCGCGCGTCTTGGCGTCCTTCTCACCGCCCTTCTCAGCGTCCTTCTTGTCGCGCTTCTTTGTGTCCTTCTTGCCGCCCTTCGCAGTGTCCTTGTTATTTGTCTCGAAGGGAGCGCATGCGCTGTTTAAAGGAAGCATGACGAGGTCGGGCTTCCGCGTTGATTTCCGGGTCTGATGGGTTTGTTGCATGGGCATATCGTTCTTCTGACAGATCATGTCCACATCGGGGTCAGCATCACACATTCCGTCGACTTTGGTCTCTGCAAGACAAGCGAGCGCGATGTTAGTGAGTTTTATGAAAGGGCTGTAGAAATTGTCTTCGACTCCTGGCTTTCCGCTTATAGTTGTTGTAAGCATCAAAACACCTGATCATGCGAACTCAGAGGAAGCACTCACTAGTCATTTAAGATTGTCGCGATTTCCGAAGAATTTCCCAGTGCAGTGGACACAGTTCCATTGCAAACCGGAAGAACTGCCTCGAGGCATTGATCCAGGAGCTTAGGCTGTATGGTATCGGGAGCGCAAGAACCGCGCTGCAGGAGGGCTTGTAGCATAAAATCTACAGGGCACTCCTTAGTCTGCTCGACGTCCCGTTCAATCCACGGGCTGAGTTTCCTAACACTTGATGACATGTTAGATGCTACTCAATAAAATAAGAAAGATGCTCACGTCACACCGACCAGGCCGATGTTCTCGCTGATGGTGGCAGCCCCGCGGCTGCTTGGGGTAGATTTCAGTTGGCCAGAATCATGAACTTGTGAATTTGGGCGTAGCGGAGTGGACGATGCACCCGCATCACTGGCAGGGGACATGACGCTAGGCGTTGTTGTTGCGCTGACTGAGCGTTGTGAGCAGTACTATATCAGCTGGTGAAGTGGGGAAAAGTAGGAGGACAAGAAAGAACGACCGCTTCCTGCTTCCCTTATATCTGGTCGGCGAATGTGGCGCAACCGTGGTGGACCGTCATCGATCAATCTGATGGGCTGGCCGGTTCAAGTTGTGGACCAGGGCCACTGTTGCAAATGCACTTTGCTTCAACTCCGACGACGCGTTCCCAACACGGGCACGTGACCTTTTTGACTCATTTGAGCTTCTGCCCGACGTCTGCCCATAATTGATTCCTACTAAATCAAACATAGTCTCTCGTAGTCAGAGCTTGATAGGACGAAAAAAATAATGACTAGTACTACGCTATCTAACACATAAATCTCGTTTTGTACGCATCTTATCATGATGCTTACTCCGAGCCCCTAGGAAGTCCATGTCACCCATAATCAAACAGAAGTCCTTCCAAGAATCTTGATTTCGGGATCTATGGTCCCAGATGGGAAGGGAGTCCGACGTTCGTGCCACAGTCCACAGAAAGAACAGAACACAAATGCATGCCTCAGTTTGCGTAGTTGTCTCCTTGTATTCTTTTATCCTCCTACACACGATCGTTACCCCTTTTTGATCCCTGCGCTGTCACGGTGTAATCAGGATTCACCTAAGCTGTTAATGGACATTGATTTGTATCCTGTGTGATGTCGGACTTACATTTGATGAATTCGATAAGCAAAATCGAACTGCAGTCATTGGCTAAGTGATGTTTGTACTGATGAGAGTGCAGGTCCACATACATTCTTCCTGGTTCTATCTTACGTTCGATTTCGCCTGGCTGTGACAGACCGATCGTCCACTGTTCAGCGTAGCGCCATATAGTATCATCGTACTCGGACTCATCAGACCGTCCAAAATTTAAAGTGCTTCTTGAATTCCTTCGGTGCGAATTTCGAATCTTGCATGGTCTTGGCAAGAATTGAGGGTGCATGTTTGTTTTTCGGTTGCTCGGACTGAGAATGGTGCAATAAATGTCTTTATATTCCGGGAAAGTAAGGCAAGCCGAGTTGTTGCCTACACTGCAGTCGTGCCACTACGCTCAAAAAGACGCGACAGAAAAACTCAAGCTCGTGCAGTGTGCACGTTAGGTGATGCGAGACCCTGAGATGCCTGTCAGTGATATGTTTACGAAGATGCGTCGTGCCGTTCACCTTCAACAACCGTGCCTGGGATGCCAAATCTCTCGCACCATATCCTACTAGTAATGAAGGGCGCCGATATCACCGGCTGGTCACACACACACCTCGTCCCTCTACAAAGTTGTTCTTCTTACAGAATATGAATTCCTCCAGCGTGGTGCTGACGCCCTTGTCCTCGATAAGCTTGCTGAAGAAGGTGTTGTATGCAACGTAAGAAATTAATTGAGCGGGGCTTTTCAAGCATCAATTCTAAGCTCGCTTGTCGTTACCTACATGTTCAATGACTGATATGGCATCATCGACACTGGAGTCAGCATCATGAGACACGGATAAGTTAAGATGCGCACACATGTATGGAACTGGAGGTAGTTGCAACGCCGAATCGTGGTACTCGGGATGGTCCAGCAAGTCATAACCGTGGAGGGGGAAGCGCATTCGGCGAGAGGGATAGGGAACCAACTGGTCATGTTTCTCGGCGTAGAGCTGAGCGCGGAACTCATCTGGTGCGTTGGATATGGCATATGGGTTCAGGTAGCCCTGATCGTGGTGCTTAAAGGAGAAACTTGAAGGAGGTCAAGAGAGGCGTAGGCTCAACAACCGTGACCGAGGAAGAGTCGTGTTTCTGCACATGCATGGTTCAGAGAGCTGGAAATTGACTGTGGGGGTAAAGCGTGAGTTAACGCGCCAGGCAATCATCTCGCGCTGCAGTACAAGGTCCCACAAGTGATAACGCACCCAAAAACAGCCCTTCAAGTTTCAAGAGTAGTTCTTGCATGAGATATTCCTACCATACTTACACAGCGGCAGCCTGTATCCATAAGTCATGTTCTTTCTGTTGGTCCTAGATCATCTGGTGCCCAAATCGTCGATGCTATAAACAACTGAAAGTTACAAGTGTCGATATGCAGAAAACCGTATGTAGGAGTACAGAAATCACTGTGAAGGGTTGCTGAGCTCAGTGAGCTTTACCCAGCTCGGCATGGTTGTAAACATCTGCAGGAAACCATCGATATCCTCCGGCTCCTCGTCGTTAGACTGCTCGGTTGCCCCTTGGTTCAAGATTCGCTCGGCCAGTAGTTCAATGCAGCGAGAAACTCGATGCTGGTCATTTTGTTGAAGCATAATGACGCATTTCACAACGAAATGCCCCATATATTTATCAACACCCCAGAGGTAGCGATCTTTCAAATTGCTTAGGAAATGATGCTTCTCCTTGCCACATGCAACAGCGTTTATAGTCGCCCAGTTATCAAAAGGGCGCGATCCCGTTGGCAAAAGGACTGCCTCCCTGTATCGCAAGCAAACCCAGATGAAAACCCACATAAATGACTCCAGATCATGGCGATACAGATGTTTCACTTCGCCGCGTTGACCCTCTTCGGTGAGAAAGTCGATTGCCATGAAAGGCACGGTGCCCGTGCGTTCGTTGCCCCGAGGACCTAGGTCATCCGCCAACGAGGAGAAATCGTAGTCGTTTGAAATGCCTATCCGCTTCCCGTCTTTCCGGTACCACTTCATGTTTGCAGGGCTGACGTCCCGGTGATAGACCCCTTCCTTCCACAGGGTAACATGGCCTGCATGCTGTGTCAACGAAGAGCCTCGTAAATGCGATGAAAATACGTACACAAGATACACTGACGCCACACGTCGAAAAGCTCTTCGCCGTGTAGCTCCGTAATGGGCTTGAGCTTGCGGGATACGAGAATGTAGAGTACGCGACTGCCCTTGGTGGGTTCTGGCACGCCGAGCACTTCTCGGAAGTCGGATGTTGAACTCGTGAATGTGTAGTGCCATAGCAGCTCAGGCTGCCATCTTGCCAGAGGAGGTTGTTCGGCGATGTCATGGCATTCTTGTCCAAGCGAACCCTGCGCTTCTCGTAGTACCTCTGAATCTTTTTCTTTTTCTCGAATGGAGTACATGGCTCGGCGCTGTTGAAAGGAAGAAGGAGGAAACCTATCCGACAAGTCACGACGCGCTCCAGGGCCTGGGCCATCAATACGCGCACGTGACCCCAAGAATATTAATTTCGGGACTATCCCCTACTAGGGGAAAGGTCCGACGAGTTTGCGCCGTGGTCTAGTCACCACTACAGGTAACAGAAAGAACGCTTTGACTCGGAAATGACTCAGTCTGCGCAGTTCTCTCCTGGTGGTATTCTAATGTCCTCCTACACACGATTTAGACAGGAGACGTGAATCGCCTTCAATCGTTACATCATTACAAGCAAAATTGCAGCACCGTGGTATCATTTACTTGCCACTGTCACGGTATGTGTGCTATTGTATCGTAGCGATTTAGACGGATAATATCTACAAAAGATGCTTGATACAGATAGAAGTAATGTTTAGGATTGCACCGGCCAAGTTACTCACTGCACCTGATATCGAGCACTTAGCTATCAATATCATGACCGGTCCACCATCATGCGCACATCTTTAACTGATCGTCATATGGGCTCCCTGCGAACCTTCCGAAGCGCTCCAAAAACAGCCGATGATGTACATTTCTTGCGGCATGGCGAGATTCCCCTGACTTCGGTGGCTACACGATGCAGGGCCCGCTTCATCAAGCACTCAGATTTCCTTGCCTGGAAGAAGCTCTTTGATCTGGCATGTCATCGAAGGAACTTGGACACAACATTACTAGTCGGCGCATGTCTCATTACCTCGACTCGGAGTCATGTTCACGCATCTAGAATGTGAAATGACTTCTGAAAAAACCTGTTGTTCTGGGTGTCAAAATTTAAATACAAGACGTCCAAGGATGGATTGGCGATATCTCCACGTTATTTCGTCACCGTACAACTATGGACAGATATGCAGGCATCGTATATCGCTCACTGGACCAACGTCTTCTACAGTTGTCACTTCAAGAGGTCGATGTCAGAGTATGGATGGTCGACGGTGAGTGGGACTCGGAACTTGATCCAAATTCACCGTTAATCAGTACGCTTCTTACCTTGTAGTCTCTGCGAGAGTCATACTCTCTCAGGTTTTCGAGAATAAATCAGAGAGCCCTACAAGCAGGGCCACGTACGTGTTCCCTCTCCCGGCGGGCGCTGCGACTTGCGCTTTTGAGCTCGAACATGCTGGCGGGCGCAAAGTTATAACCGGTGTTGTAAAGGAGAAGTCGGAAGCCGCAAAATCTCTCTGCGGTGCAGTGTATGCTGGAAATACCGAGAGACTTGTAGAATGGGTAACGGATAACAGTATGACGAATACATTACGATGATCCTGGACGAACCCTGACTTGAACTTGATCCAGTATTCACGATTTCAGTTGGCTCGATTCCTGCCCGGCAGAAACTTACAGCAAGATTGACAGTGAGTGCACTTTCAATTCGTTACGAATACTGTCTGATGAGCGAACAGTTTGTAATGGATCTTTTTGATGAGGGACGACAAGATCATATCTATCTGCGACTTCCAATGGCCATTGCTGAACGATGCGGCGAAACACCAGCAGCCGTGCTCGACGCGTCCACAACTAATGAAATGAAACGTGTTCAAATCACTGTGGACATTCGAACTAGCGATGCGATACAGGATATACGCAGCCCTTCTCACCAGATTTCTCTCCAGCGACACAAAACGTGCACCGACAGAACAGACTCTGACCGACGGATGACTGCAACCCGGTTATCTACGACATTCCTAGATCGAGACTTCGAGTTGACGGTGCACGCTCTTGGACTCGGCGAGCCGCGGTGTTTCGCCGAAGTCAATCCCCAGCGTGATGATACAATTGCCATGCGGCTCTCATCCGTACCGAAGTTCGAGATGCCTCGCGTCGCTTCGCAAGAGTACATTTTCATTATCGATCGCAGTTCGAGCATGAGGGGAGCCTCGCTGGAGACAGCTAAGCGCACACTGGAAATGCTCCTTCACCTATTGCCAGACTCAAATACGACTTTCAATATTTTCAGCTTCGCAGGCGAGGTTGATAGTATGTGGGAGACGAGTGTGTCGTTCAACGAAGCGACAATGCAGGATGGGGTAATCATCTTCTGTCACCGTCTAAAGCAACCAGCTGTTGAGTGACTTGTGCAGATCTCGCATATAAAAGCCATGCAAGCCAACCATGGCGGAACAAAAATCGCGCAGGCCCTGCAGCTTGCTGTAGCATCACGCAATCGCGATCGCCCGACTGCTATGTTCGTCCTTACTGGTGGAGACATACATGTTGAAATGAACTCCCATCAGCGAAAAGGCATGTTTGCGCGCTGTCGTAGAGTTGTCAAACAAGTTTTGTCCAGAGCCAAGAATGTACGTCTCAGATGTCGGCTGAGGCTCTACTCGAACTGATAACGAGACAGTCCTCCACGTACCTCGATCCATTCGAGATCGCCTCAACGGCTGTCAAAAGCTGCAGGCCAAACACGCCGTTGAGGATATTTACCCTCGGGATCGGTGAACATGTCTCATCGGCCATATGCGAGCGTCTGGCTCGCGAGGGTGGGGGTGAATGTTTATTTGTAGTCCAAGCCGAGGACATGATAGAGAAATGTGCAAGGCTTCTGAATGCTGGTAGGACGCGTGTAATCGAGAGTATCGTGGTCGATTGGCACGGTTCGGGCAACCCACCGCGAGCCTCACACTCGAATCACAATCACCTGCTTCCACCCGGCGTCGTGCAGCTGAAGCCGCCACCTCAGACGCAGCAGGTTCCGCACAGTATCACGAGGGTATGCCCTGGTGTGCCCCTCAGCGTCTTTGCAATCATCACTTCTAGGTCGATTCCTCGTGAAGTCAGGTTGCGTGCCAAGGTTGAAGGTGTGGCTGAGGTTCTCGAGCTCGTGGTACCCGTCACGGCGAGGTTCAAGGATGAACGACAGTCCATACCACTCCTCCACACTCTGGCTGCGGGACAACTCATTAAGCACCTGGCAAAGGGTAGAGCACCTCTTCCGACACATATGACACCTGCTTCGAACGAGGAGGTTCGAAAAGCGGCGATTGTCCGCTTGGGGCTTGAATACCAGCTTGTGAGCCAGCATACGTCTTTTTTTGCCGTAGAGTCCCGACGTGAGGCAGCGAGGAGTGGGCTGCGCCGATCAACATCACAGGAAATGTCTCTGCGGCAACGTTACTACGCATCCCCACCTAGCGTCACGAGTGACGCTTCTGAGGAGTACGCTCTGGGAACAGATATGACCACCGTGCAAACGGCATTGGCCAACTTGTCTGAGGTGGTTTGTGCAGTGTTCAGCATCTTCTCCTCAGGTGCTGCCCTGACGCACCAAAGGCTGCTTCCTGACACATACTATCCCACTACACAACCTCGTTCGAGCTCGCCATCGAGTCAGAGTACACGTCCGTTCCGTCACGATAAGGATAACTCGAGCACAGATTCGTTCTCTACACTGAGTTCATTGGATGGCTCTTCCACTTACTCTCGATGGACCAATTCTTGGTCGGCCATTCCCCTACGGCCTGCGGAAGATCCAATCCAGCGCATCCGATCGCTAGCCTTCGATCCAAGCCGTAACGCACGTCTGAGGATACCACTCCGAGTCACAGGACGTGCAGTACGACCGCAACCACACACGTCCGGCTCTCGCTCACTACTCGTGCCCAAGGACATATACACTCTCATCTTGCTGCAGCGCTACGACGGCTCGTTCACACCGTCACCTGAACTGGCGGCGCTTGTAGGCGTGGAGATGCCGGGAAGGGCGGAAGATTTTCAGGCCGATGGAAATATATGGGCGACTGCGGTTGTTGTGGCGTATCTGAGGTATCATCTAGATGGGCAACCGAATTTGTTGCGTGTGCTGCTGAGGAAGCCTTTGGAGTATGGTGAGAGAAAGGGAAATGGTTTGCTGGTTGGACAGAAGTTTTCGAACTTCGCGGTGATTGCGAGGTGCTTTGTGGGTTAGAGGTAAGTTCATCAAGTTGGTACAATTGTTTGTTGTATAGTACGGTTTTTGTACTGTTGAGTCTAGCAAGCTAGCAGCTATTTTCTTGTGTTAAATAGGAACTTCGTGATTTCGGCAAGAGATCGGATCCCATGAGGACACTTGGTTTCTCGAATTTCCGGCCCATATGTCGGGTCTGTCCCCGCCAGGAATGCAAGTGAGCGAAAATACTGGAAATTCGTATGGAAACGCACTGAATTCTGTCGGGTAGTACAAGACATTGGGTGTCACGCAGGCGTAAGAGAATGCACGACATACAATGCTAGGGAGACCAAAAAGAAACATGTACAGTGCTAATTTGGGAGTCTGGTCGGTCGAAGGCGGGTCAACGATTGGCAATCATGGCACTTGAAAGTATACTCCATCCTGGAGAATTCCAAGAAGCTCGTGTGACGGGGAGAACATACAGCAGAATGACAGGCGGTAATGATTCTTCAGAACGTATATTGCACTGAATGTTTTTTCGCAGTAAGTAGTGATAGCTACAAAATTCTGCCAAAAGCTTGTATGGCTCACCGATATGTGCGTCTTTATTGTGAACAGGGACGACCTAAGAGTGAGAAGCTCTATTTCGATAGTAGCACTGGGTGGGTATATATACGTCAATATCGCATGTTGGGTAGTCTCCCGTAGTAGATAGCCATTCCTTCTTTGTTTATGCTCGTCAGGCGTCAGTGCCTCAGATTCATTTTGTCCTCGGCGGCCCCCACGAACTCGAATGCTCAGATTCGTCCATGAAGTCTACCGCCACCGAGTGCTCGACGCGTACACGTACACCAAGTTCCATCTCGTCGGCGTGCCCACTGTGAGGGGATGCGGGTCTGAACTCTGTACCGATGGGGCTTTTAGAGCCTTTTGAATGGCTCTTAGACTCGAACTGTGAGCGGAGACCAGACATCACTTTTTTCTGCGCAGATAGTGTGGGACGCGCGACGATCACGTTTTCCACGCGTTGGGTATTTGGGTCTAACATTCCCTTGCGGGTGCAGGTGAATGGAGCGAAAGCAACGGAACGAATGAACACCGCGATTGTTAGCGAAATAACAGTCAAGCTCCGAAGTGCTGCGCACCTCTAATATTGATGAGGATCCGTTGGCTCATGATCCACGTTACAGCATAACCTATTGATGCTCTAATGATGCATTCTGAGCGGTCTGATCCCCTTGACGCAGACAATGCGAAACTTACCCTGCTGACTGATAATAGAAGCGAGTCAATATAATCGAGCTGAGTGATTAGTATCCGCAATAAAGCCGACGTACCTGAGTCTCGATGTTGGTCGTATGATAAAGGATGAGGTTCAATACGTTCGATGCTGAGGGAATATTAGTAAGGTGCTTATCACAAGCAGAAAGTGACATGCCGGACAACACGAGGAAAAATCCAATGCCGTCATAGATCAGGCTAAGTATGATGAGCGACGCGCATTGACTCTGCCAGTGATGAGGGACTTACACCCGTATCAGCCGTTCTACTCTAACAACAATGTTTTAGCGACCCTAAGGATGGGAGAGATAAGGCGCACCTGCTACTAAGAGGATTATAACGCAGGAGATGGATGGTAGATATCGTCACCATCGCGATGTCATACATCATCACGGCGAGGTAGTAGAACCAGGTTGACAATACTTTGCCAGAATTTGCTGAGGTGCAGCTATGGTTCATGAAGACCTGAACAGCCCGCACTGGTAGTAAGGGAATCACTCACTTTCCCTAAAAAGAGACGTTGTTTGGATGAGATCTCGCTGTAAGGAACATTGACGTACATCAACAGTAGCAGCTGTTGATTTTATAGGTCAATGCGAACCCAAAACTAAGTTATAAGCCAGAGCTTACGGGTCCCGTGAAATAGAACGGCGAACCACTCCGCCTAAAACGAATAAGAAAAATGGATTTCATGTCTGTTGTAAGAGCCCACCGAAACTGAGACGAGGTATAGCAGCAACAGTGCAATTCCTATCCGCCTATCTCTTCTCGCAATATTGTATGTCCTACACGGTGTGTTTAAGTTTGTGCAACTGCAACCCACAAAAATCAGCAGGAAATACCTGACACCTAGGATGACCTGTGATATCATGGTTTGTACGGCTACAATGTGGTCAATAGAGTCTTGGTAGGTGAACACCGATAGCACAGACCTTTGAAGATAGGCGCCAGAAGATAGTATTGTTGACATGTTTGTAGGGTAAAGGCGGCGGAGAAAAATCCGTAATTGCTGAATAATATAACCACAATACTAACATAGCTGCATGAAATGTGAGCGAAAACAATCATATAACTGAATGAGGACAAAACGTACCGTATGAGAATGAATAAAGCGCAGGCAAGACTGATGGAATCGAGCTTGTCAGCAGTGGTACGTGAATACCAATGTACACGTACCTTATGTGAAAAATTGACGATTGGCTTCGATAAAACCGCCATTCTGCAGGGAGTGTAAGAATATAACTAAACGTAATCAGTCAGAATATCGTGACGACTATACGGGGCCGCTACAAGGAAAGAAAAGACTTACTCGTAAAACGCAATGGAGACGGATGCGATTCGCAAATACTTCTCCGAGGTTACACTGTCTACAACTAAACTCTCCATTTAATAGATGAAAGGTGCGTTGATTAGATCTGCCGTTGATGGATTGAGGCGAGGGAAGAGGCAAAAAATGTGAAATGCAGCAAAGGCTGAGACCGAGCAAACTGATGACGAAGGCCCTTCAGAAGCTGCGAATAGGGACGCTATGACCCAAATGCTCCGCAGAGAAAAGAAGCGACACTGAGAAAGAGGAACGGAGCCAAGTCATTGCTTTTCTACAAAGTGCAACCAGCGAGGCTGCGGCGGTCATGACGTTTAAGGTCCAACCCAGTTGTCAACTTTGTTGATGAGTAAGCAGACATATCATCAATCAATTTGAAACTTGTACTAAATAGTGCGACCTGCAAAGGAACGGCCATCCGATTGTCACAATTCTGCCAGACGTCGTCCAGAACTGACGCCAAAATGTTCGAATCAGAAAGGCAGCAGTTTTATCGTATTATAAAAAATTCGATCACTCGGCTTATGTCGCCGCACTCCGAGGGTGATAACATCTGGCCGCGCCTGGGCCAGCCATTCATGGCGAAGATCCCAAGAGAATTTGGTCCGCAGTCGGGTGTTCGGCGCGTCTTGTTGTCATAGTAAGTAGTCTTCTGACAACCCACAGATTCAACTTGCGCTCATCATCGCGCTCTTCCCCGACCTGCACATAGGTTTCAACTTGGGATACCCAAGTCGCCCTCCCTGAGTCTCGTCATCACTTCCCGGTTTTTCGTCAACAAAGGACAGATCGCGGCGTATCAGCTTTGAAGCAGACGCGTGACACTGACGGAGCAGGCTCGTGTGCGCCCAGGGGTAAGGGGCGAGCTGCCATCATCCATGTGGCATGGATGGATGTGAACATGTAATTGGACCCTCGACAGCCCGTGACCGGAAGGGCGGACAGACCACCCGGCAGACAATCAAGAAAACGGTGGCCCGAATTCTTTTCGATGCATTGGCTTGGCTGATTTTTCTTGGAACACAATCATGGAATTTTTTTTATCATGTGTTGGTGTTGTTGTCATGAACGTGATAGTTGGCTCGGTTAGTTTTCAGGTCGTTTCTCCTCTACCGGCGGTTAGCGTGGACTACGCATCGCTTGCAGATTAGCACTTGTGCTGGTGTTGAAGCGGATGTAAGCACTGGCAGACGCCCAAACAGAAGACGACGTCGTACACCTGTCGTCATGGCTCGAATAAATGTAAATGATGACTTTGCTAAAGTATACAACAACATGAGAGAGAGGTACTTATAAGCATAAGTAAGAAGACTACACCGCGAGTTGCAAGTATCAGGGTAATATCTACACCAACTTCATGTACACCGGGTGGAGAATCCACGATCAACGACTCGTCAATCTATACCAGACAAAAGAAATATTACATAGTAGAACTACACACCGATATGAATAAAAACAATCCTCTGTTCGAGCGGCACTTTTGTCTTCACGGCGTGCGTAGCACGATTCAGTGCCCAGGCCGCCTTCGTACAGTCCATGACGCCCCCGTCCTCCAAACCCTTGAATATATTCTGGTAGAAAGCTTCAACAATGTGTTTTGCGACAGCGTCGTCGACCTCCCACAGCGTGCCAACGACGCTCTTGAACCCTGAAAATTGGAGTCCAGCTGCGAGGTGGATGACTTCGTCAGGCGTCTCCTTATCGCCAACGGCGGTATGACACGCCGACAAGAACGCGAATTCAGCGTGCGGAATGTCTTTCTCCATAATATCAAGCAGCGTCAGAGGTTCATCCTTCATGACAAAATGAGAATTGTAAGGCTGGTCGTGGTCTTGTTTGCCATGACAAGCAAGGTGCACCCATGAATTCTGTTGCAAAGCTTCGAGTGCACCTGCTCGTGTGGCTTCGTGCCCAGAAAGAGTGAAACACTGGGCCATCGCGGGGACCAGCTTACGCACGAGCTTGAGCTCGCTGTCGACAGCCAAGAGCTCCTTGCCTTTCCCTGCACCCGGTTGACCCTGGCCGATCGCTATGAAGGATGGAGGCACATGTTTCTTCATCATCTGTCTAGATCTGATCAGCGCCGAAAGTGTCGGGGTGTAAGAGCAGATGAAAAGATCTTCCAGGCATGGCTCCTTCCCAGAGCGATCTGCCTTCGTTTGAAAGGGGTGAGCTGCATGGAGAGGAATGGATGTGAAAGCTGCAGTTGGACACAGCCATATTCGAGACCCGTGCTTTAATTTGAGGACATGTTCGAGTACGTCAACGATAGGTAGCATGATATTGTCCCATACTGCCCGCAAGAGTACTATTAGGTCCGTCCTCAATTCTGTTGGGCCCATCCGACATGCATGCGGTATCGCCCTGGCGAAGCGGTCCTTGAGGTTTTCCAGATCTGCGAGAACGATGGACGGTAATGGAACATGATGGGGCTCTCCTGACGTCGTGACAATGATGGCGCTGCATGAGTACTCACTTCCAATAAGAATGATGACTGGGCCCTGACATGCTGCCGCTTGCAAGTCTTTGTACGAAGGTGGGAGCAGGAACCGCGAGAAACCTTGAAGATTACGTATCTCAGTTACCGCAGCGTCCCATTGCTCCGTAAGTTTCCGGTACGCTGTTGCTGCCCGATCAGCAGCAGCTCTGTCTGTGCTGCCCACGGAATCCTGAGCACCAGACAGTTGTTTGTTAAGCTCCGAGAACGTGCGAGCTAGCTTGGGATTCGTGGACTCGAGGTCTTCGAGTGGAGTCCTCAGGCGAGAGGCCAATGTCCACTGCTGGCCACGGCCATGCTCCACGAGTTCGACTGCCTGACGTAAATTGTCACGACGTGTGGCGCATGAGGCCGCATCGACAGGTAAGGTGCTGGCCCGACGAAAAGTAAAAGTAGCTTCGCGCCGTGCAACAATCGAAGATCGTGTGGACAAATATCTGTCAAGAAGGTCAAAATACGTTGAGTAGGCTTCCAGTCCAGATGCATGGTGGTGCTTCTCTGCTGCAACAACCCAGTCCCAGGCTGCCATAATGCGTTGTTGCAAGCCTTCCGTAGGGTGTCTAGATGACAGTCTGAAGTTGTCCACTGCTAGCGATAAATCAGCAGGGCTGTGTTCGACTCGGTAACGAGACAGATAGGCCTGCTGCAGCCATGAGTAGCTGAGACATCTATCTGGGTGTAGTGAAGGCAGAGCTGCCAATGACTCTTGGCAGAGTCGAACAGCCTCCTCGATATCTTCATTCTCCCGAGATTGCGTGAAACGAGAACAGAGCGCGGAGCTCAAATTGAACAGTGTTATATGGCGATTTGGATGGTCATGCCGCCTTACCCGAAGGGATTCTCGATACCGATCAATGGCCTCATTAAGATCCTCGTTGACATGCGATTTCACATATCTCGTTTTGAGCGCGAGGGCAAGGTTGGCAAGCATGGCGTCACGACGTGGATGCTCAGGTGGGATTGACATCAGTGCCTCGCGATGGAGGCTGATAGCTCGGTTAATGTCATCAATGTCGCCACGTTTGTTGAAACGGGTGCGGAGGGCACCCCCTAGGTTACTCAATGAGAGATAACGAGATTCGTGCCCAACGGGGCGCAGGAGCAGTGCCTGTTCGTATACAGAGATAGCCTCGTCGAGGTCATGAGATGTGCCTTGGTAACCAAAGCGGTAGATGAGCGAGACGGCTAACTCATTCAAGCAGTTACTACGCTGAGGGTGTCCCTCGGAGAGCAAAGAAACGGCTTCACGACCAAGTTCTATGCTCTCGTCTAGATCATCAATGGTGCCACGTTGTGTAAAGCGTCTGTGGAGTGATTGTAAAAGCGGGTAGAGTGCTCCTGGACGGTGTTGATGGCCCAGAGGACAGAGCTCGAGTATGACTCGTCTAAGGTGGATGCCTTCATCAGATGCGTCCATTGGAAGATTATGGATCACATAATCGATCGCAGTGTCTACACCAATGCTACGAAGGTAGGTGCCTTCTGGACAGAGGGGTAGTAGCTTGCAGCACAGCTGCGCGGATTCGTGAATGTAGACGGCGGATTGCTCCTTGCTGTAACACCGGTTCAGTGCTCGAATTAGATGGCAGAGAGATGATGCATGATCTGGGTGGCCCTGGGGACGCAATGCAAGGGCGTCGCGGAAGAGAGAGATCGTAGAGTCGATATCTTGAATATCATTGCGAATATACCCTTCAAGACGTACACATGCGAGGTTGGTGAGAGCTGCTGCGCGGTCAGGATGGCCGATCAGACACTGGTCCAGGACCACCTGAAAATGCTGTACAGCACCGTTCAGGTGAAAGATGCTCTCGCCTGTCATATATTCGACAAATTGTGCGTGGCCTGCATCTGTGTCTTGAGCGATCTCGCAGTCTACGAGGGACTACAGTTGATGTTCCGTCAGAAAAGCTAACAGCAGAGGCCAATGTCACAGGCCAATATCACTCACATCCAACAGTGCACTGCCCTGATCGTCACAAGCAGGTACCGTAGCGGTCTTCAACGTGAGTGAAGGATAGACACCACGAACGGGTGGGAAAGACAGAACTACGACATGTTAGTGATGATATGCATGAATGTGAAGCAAAACACTAACCGAAAGGCTCATCACCATGATCGAGTAGCTCATCCCATGACGTTTGAAGTTTTCCTACGACTTCTCCGCTGCCCAGCATTCGGTCAACCTCATAGGACGCCCTGATCTCCACTGAAAATGCAGGTGACACATGTGACGATCTGTACACTGATGATCAGTTCTCGAATCGCGCACGAAAGTTTCCATGCACTTACAGGATCAAAGTATCGTCCCACGTCACAGATTCGTCGGATAATAAGACTCTGGTGGCTGATTTCCAAGGTCTCCTCGAGTCGACATCAACGGATATGTAAATGCCTGCGGGAATGCGCCCGGAGGGGATATTGAGATTTTTTCCATTGATGACTGGAGATATAGCATGAGGATCACGAAACGGATACAAAGGTGACATGGAGCGACTCACCTTCAACTCTGACATATCGGTCTTCTAAGCTTCCAGGCATGATGATGCGATGAAGCAAAACAACGAGGATCGGGGATGGGCTGAGTGGTGGGTGGAATGGGTTCGACTTTGGCAGCGAGGCATGCCGCAGAAGGCTTCTGTCATTGCGGCATGCTATTCAGGCCCAGGCCCCAGGGTGACAAAAGAAGCACAGCCATGTGCGTGCCTTCTTCGTGCTCGATGAGTGAAGAATGAACTGAGGATTCATGAGTTCTCTGATGCGCCAGTGCCAGCGAGTTCGACTTACGGTAAAGGACAGACAGACAAAATAAGCTGGCATTGTCATGTTGTTGTTATGACTGGTTTGGCTACGTTTCCTCGCTCCGAGTCCCCATGGCGTGTTAGACATGGGAAGAGGGAGGGTGATGATGTCCGACGGTGTGAGCAACCGGGCAAAGCACGAAGGAATAGACGCAGGTCTTAACGACTTGCTAGGACTATAAATGCACATATTAATTAGAAGGGATGAATCATAGAATGGGATGTATAACATTCGACGTTGCTCCGGCGTAGTCGCTCTACGTCTATGATAAAAACCAGGTCGCCAATTACTTCTCGTCGAGGGTGCTAGCCTAAACCTACTTGACAGTATTTAGATGGCAAAGATACATCTCAACCCGCAATGGTCACTCCAAGGGATCTCGACAGATTTCTCGCCCGGCCTAGGCACCTCAATATGACCAGGGCGGAGGACTTCCATTTCCTCGGCCTTTAAGCCCATCATTGCAACCTTGTCCAACCTGCCCGGCCCCAGTCTGTCCCGCCGTTCCACGCCGACACCCCACGTAGCTCCACCAGGGTCTTCCCTCCCGTGCAATGCGACCCACGCATCTACCAGTCCGTTCTTGTCGACGAGCCCATCATCTTCGGGGCTGATGGCGTTGAAGTCGCCCGCAATGATCCCACCACTGCATCCGGGCTCGCGCAGGACGTTGGCCAGTATCTCCATCTGCTGGGCACGGTAACGTAGCGTATCCGCGAGCGAGTCGAGGTGCACGTTGATGAGACGAAAGACTGTGCCCGGCGCGGTTGGGGGGATGATGTCCACATAAAGCGCATCCCTCCTGTACTTGCTCTGGAGTGTCACGCGGGAGACGCGCCCGAGCATGAACTTTCCCCCTCTCTCGATCTTATCGCCTTCCTTCTGCGAATCTAGGCCGGAGGCAAAGCGCACACTGAGCAGCAACGTCATGGTCACAAAGGGCACATCCTCAAACGACGTTTGGTCCTCGGCGTCAGTCACCAGGAAGGCAGCACGCACTCTCGCATCGTCCAGGAGAGAGGCCCGGACATCAGGCGTGACTTCTTGGAGAAAGATGATATCAGGATATTTCGGTCCCTCGAGGATATGGCCGAGGATGAGTTTGGCGCGTGTGACGGGCCGCGAGGAGAAGGCGTCGATATTCCATGATATAAGAGAAAGCCTCTGCGTCCAGAAGGTGTCGATGTTCGGTGATGTTTGAGAAAACCTCTGGGTCACTTGGCTCTGTGCATTTCTCAAAGGTATGGGTGTCCACCTTCGGGTGGAGCGGTTGAAGGCAGAAAGAGTACGCCAGAGCCTGTCGGCGACCATGCGGGAAGTTTAAGTACGAGGTTTACATATATGGTTGTGCCTGTAATCGGCTGTGTGAATCGGAGCTACCCTTCTTGGATCGATTGCGTCATACAGCGACACAAACCCATTTCGCGCACCACAACTCAGTGTCAAGGCCTGGTCTCCAACTTAACCGAAATAGACGATGCCGCACTGATCATCGTCAGACTCGAATAAATAATGACTTTGGTAAAGTAGACAACAATGTGAGAGAGAATGTATATGCAAAAGCAAGATGCCTGCACCGCGAGATTATCAGAATAATATATTTATAATAACTTCATGTACACCGTGACCAGGAGGGTAGAGAATTAATGACTCGTAAATCTGTGCCAGACGAAAGCAGCACAACATAGTAAAACTACACACCGATATGAATAAACACCATCCTCTGCTCGAGCGGCACTTTCGTCATCACGGCGTTTGTAGCACGGTTGAGTGCCCAGGCTGCCTTCGTACAGTCCAAGACACCGTCCTCCAGATCCTCGAACATCTTCTCGTAGAAAGCTTCCACAACGTGTTTTGCGAGAGCGTCATTGACACCCCACAGCGTGCCAACGACACTCTTGAACCCCGAAAACTGGAGTCCAGCTGCGAGGTGGATGGCTTCGTCGGGTGTCTCCTCATCGCCGACGGCGGTATGACACGCTGACAAGAATGCGAATTCAGCTTGCGGAGAGTTGTTCTCCATGATGTCGAGCAGCGTAACAGGTTTGTCTCTCATGGCAAAACATGAGTTATAAGGCTGCTCAAGGTCTTGCTTGCCGTGACAAGCGAGGTGCACCCAGGTGTTGCACTGCAAAGCGTTAAGCGCACCTGCTTGTGTGGCTTCGTCTTTTGAAATATTAGTGAACTTGATGTTGGGAGGGATGAGTGTATGGACAAGCTCAAGCTCGCTGTCGACAGCCGGGAGCACGTCGCCTTGCCCTGCGCCTGGTTCACTTTGTCCAATCGCTGCGAAGGACGGAGTCACACGCGTCTTCATCGCCTGCCGAGCTCTAATGAGAGCTGAAAGTGTAGGTGTATAAGAGCAGATGTAGAGATCCTCCAGGCATGGCTCGCTTCCAGAGCGATCTGCGTTCGTTCGGAAGGGATTAGCTGCATGGAGAGGGATGGACGTAAAGGCTGCCGTTGGACACAGCCATATTCGAGACCGATGCTGCAATTCTAGGTCATGCTGGAGGACGTTAACGATGGGTAGCATGATCTCGTCCCATAATATCCGCAAGCGCACTCGCAGCTTCTTCCTTGGTTCCGCTGGGTGCATACGAGCCGCGTGCCGGATTGCCGTAGCAAAGTCGTCCTTGAGCTTCTCCAGATCTGCGAAAGTGACGCGCGGGAAGCGAACGTGATGGGGCTCTCCAGATGTCGGGACAACGATGGCGCTGCATGAGCATTTACTTGCAACGAGGATGATGACTGGGCCATGGCGCGCTGCCGCTTGCAAGTCTTCATACAAAGGTGGGAGCAGGAACCGCGAGAAACCTTGAACATTGCGTATCTCAGCTACCACAGTCTCCCATTGTGTGGTTATTCTCCTGTACTTTATTTCTGCTGCTTCAGCTGCAGCTCTGTCCAAAATAGTTGCAGAACCCTGAGCGTCCGAAAGGTGTCTGCTAAGCTCCGAGAATTTGTGAGCTAGCTTGGGATTCGTGGACTGGAGGTCTTCGAGCGGACTCCTCAGGCGAGAGGCCAACGACCACTGTTGGCCACGGCCATGCTCCACCAGTTCGACTGCGCGTCGGAGGTTGTCACGGCGTATGGCGCATGATGCTGCATCTACAGGTAGTCTTGAGATATCATGAAATGCAGCAGCAGCTTCGCGCCGTGAAGCTGGCGATGGCCGTGTTGTCAAATGAGCATCCAGAAGCTCGAAAAACACTGAGTAAGCCTCCAGTCCAGAGGCATGGCTGTGCTCTTCTGCTGCAGCAACCCAGTGCTTGGCTGCTTTAATGCGTTCTGGAAAGCCCTGCGTAGGGTGTGTTGATGCCAGTCTGAAGTTTTCCACAGCGAGTGACAAATCAGCGAGGTTGTGGTGCACTTGGTATTGCACTAGATATGCCACCTGCAGCGACCAGTAGCTGTGACATCTATCTGGGTGCAGTGAAGGCAGGGCGACCAATGACTCTTGGCAGAGTCGAATAGCATCCTCAACATCCGCATTATTCCGAGTTCGCTTGAAACGAGAGCAGAGTGCCGAGCTCAAATTGAAAAGAACTCTATGGCGCTCTCGATGATCAAGCCGCATTGACCGAAGGGATTTGTGATATAGATCAATGGCCTCGTTAAGATCTTCGATGACAGGCAATGTGTCGTATCTGTTTTGGAGCGCGCTGGCAAGGTTGTTTAGCGCGGTGGAATGACGTGGATGCCCAGGTGAGCGCAAGATCAGTGCCTCGCGATAGAGACTGACAGCTCGGTTGATGTCGTCAACATCACCGCGATTTTTGAAACGGGTGCGGAGGGCGCCCCCTAGGTTGCCCAATGAGAAATCACGAACTTTGTGCCCAACAGGGCGCATGCGCAGCACTTCTTCGTTAATGGATATGACCTCGTCGAGGTCATGAGATTTGCCTGTATGACCGAAACGGGATTCAAGTGAGATGGCCAAGTTATTCAGGTAGGTGCTATAGTAAGAATGTCCCTCGGGACACAGAGAAACGGCTTCACGACCAAGTTGTATGCTCTCTTCCAGATCGTCAATGCTGCCATGCTGGTCAAAGCGTGCCTCAACTGCCTGTGCAAGGTTGTCGAGGGCATTGGGACGGTATTCATGGCCCAGAGGACAGAACTCGAGTACGACTCGCTGACGGTGAATGCCTTCATTGGATGCATCAACTGGAATATCATCGCTTTTAAGTTCGTCGACCATATAATCAACCACACTGCCTACGCCGATGCTACGAAGGTAGGTGCCCTCTGGACAGAGCGGCAGTAGCTTGCAGCACAGTAGCTCAGATTCGTAAATAGAGACGGCGGTGCGCTCCTTGCTGTAGCGTCGGTTCAATGCGAAAATGAGATTATAGATAGATAGTGCGTGATCTGTGTGGCCCTGCGGACGCAATGCAAGGGCTTTGCGGAAGAGGGAAGTGGTGGTATCAATGTCTTGAAGATAATTTTGAATATAGCCTTGAAGGCGGGCCCACGCGAGGTTGGTGAGAGCCGCTGCGTGGTGAGGGTGGTCAACCGGACAACGGCCAAGAACCAGCTGAAAACGCTCTACAGCATTGTTCAAGTGAGAGACCCTCTTGCGTCTCATGTATCTGGCGAATCGTACATGGCCCGCATCTGTTTCTCGAGCAATCTCGCAGTCTACCAGGGACTACAGTCGGTGTTCCGTCAGCAAAAACTAACAGGACAGAGTCTTGGGTCACTCACATCAATTAGCGCGCCGTCCTGATTGCCGCAAGCATGTACAACAGTGGCCTTCAGCGTGAGCGATGGGTAGACACCACAGACAGGGACAGGAAGTTCTACGGAATGTGTAGTAGGTGCGCACAAATGAGAAGTAGGTTACTCACCAAATGGCTCATCCCCGTGATCGAGTAGCCCAACCCACGATGTTTGAAGTTTTCCGATGACTTCTCCATTGCCAAGCATTCGATCGACCTCGTAGGATGCTCTGATCTCCATTGATAATGCAGGTGTCTCATGGCATGATCTGTAAACCAAAGATGAGTTATCGAATCGCGTCCGGAAGTTTCGGAGCACTTCACAGTGTCACGGTATCTCCCCACAGTACAGATTTGTTGGATGATATGGCTCTGACGGCTGATTTCCAGCATCTCCTCGAGTCGACATTGATGTATACGTAAATGCCTGCGGGTACGCGCTCAGAAGGGACTTGGAGATTCTGTCCACCTATGACTGTAGACAGAGCGTCAGGATCGAGAAACAGATACGAAAGTAATGCAGAGCGACCCACCTTCAAGTCTGATACATCGGCCTTCAAAGCTACCAGGCATGATGGTATGATGAAGCAAAATAATGAGGATCGAGGGTGGGCTTAGTGATGGGTGGAATGCGTGGTAGGGCAAGACGGAGGGTAGGAAATGGAGACTGTGGGTGGAAATCAGGTGTGAGAGAAAGTAGTTGGGGTTCAGGCCATGCTATACATGTTTTTCCATGGTGTGGCTGTTCAGCATAGATGATCGAACTAAGCGCTGAGACCAAAAGATGGCCGACTAGGTTTAGCGTGAGAGCCTGTGCTAAAGAAGTAGACAGTGTCAGTGTCAGTTGCCATCTGCAAAAGTGGTACGGCAAAGTTATGCGAGACTCGGAGTGGCCTGTGATGTTTGCTACTCCTGGATTGACCGGGATTGAGGAAGCTACGGATTTTGATGGGTGCACATGTTATTGTCATGGTGCAGAAGGACTGGAAAGCTTGAAGAATGGTGTGACTGGAAGGCACGAGTCGGCTCGTACTATTATGATGTATTCGAGCAGAATACGAGGCTGCAAGCGATTCAAATACAGAAGGATATTGGTAAAGACTTTAGTGAACAACAACACGAGAGGGAGCACAAGAATATCAGGGTCATGTCAACGAAAAAGCAGGATAAAAGAGGATCGCAGATGAAGAACTCGCGAATATATACCAGACGAAGCAATATGACATAGTAGTAGAACTACACACCAATATGAATGAACACCATTCTCTGCTCGAGCGGCACCTTCGTCTTAATGGCGTGTGTAGCATGGTTGAGTGCCCAGGCCGCCTTCGTACAGTCCATGAACTCGCCATCTTCCACATGCTTGGCCATATTCTCGTAGAAAGCTTCAACGACGTGTTTTGCGACAGCGTCGTCGACCTCCCACAACGTGCCCACAACGCTCTTGAACCCCGAACGATTGAGCTGACAGTACCATGGGGGAAGGATGATTGAGAGTGCTATAGAAACACCAGGAACGGTTTGCGAGAGTATGAGTCGGATTTCAAAGCAGCTTGATATAGCTGAATGCGATGCGATACAACGGGTGACGAAGAGCGTGAATGTGACCTGGAACAAGAGTCAGAAGTGACGATCAGTCTAAACAATACCTGGGGAGTATGTCTACTGTTGAACGAGCCGGTTTAAAAGTGTCGCCCAAGTCCATTTCTTGGTTCGAACTTCCACGGAAAGAAGGAAAAAGAAGCACAGCCACCCATTCCAGTAAAACCGTATGGTGGATGTTTGGTTACAGTTCGACTTCCCGAGATGCCGGACAGATTTTCAATGTCCGATCGCTGTTTGGTTTGAGGAATATTGTTTCTTCGATTTTATTTGATGTATATTGTATATCCCTAGTTACCTTGCAATTGCTTGACAAGGTTTCCAGACGTTCACGTGACCCGTTCCATTACGGATCTCCTTATATGGGACGATGGCTGTCACTCCATATCCCACTCAATGCTACCGGCATTTCTGTTCAGTCTGACGAGCTTGGATGATGCTACTAGCATGCACGATTATGTCGTAGTCAATAATGGTGACATGCAAGAATTTATTCTCCCTGAGGAGCCCGTGGATGTAAAGGTGCGTTTTTCATGACACGTGTTAGATAAATCGGCTCATAACTTAAAGGGATCACACGTCCCATCAGCGCTTGCAGATACTTCTAGTACAAGTCACTGATCAACCATTCAAGGCTTCAGAAACGGCATCAGAGAGTCATCTCAACCACATCCCCCACACATGCCATGTCTCCTCATGAGTTCTCCCCAATATCCTCTACAGCTAGTTCTGCGGCATCATTTGAGTTTCTGTCCCCGCTCTCCACGGTATGTTCATCTCATTCCCAATGTTGAATCATACCGAGCACCAGGTCTATTCTCAGACTCAACAATTTCCTCCTGGCGTGACTTCATTCTGTCCCGCCACGCACCCCGCCGAGTCTTTTACAGAAGACTATCGTCTTCAGATCCCTCTTCACCAAAACCCTTACCTTACCGTTCTCGAAAAGATCTCCCCTGAGCAATTCACGCGTTGTCTTGAGCTCCTTCGCACGTCCCTCCCCATCGAGCTCAATGTGGTGCGTGATGTCATGCCAAAGCCCAATGGATTCGTGCATACCGTGCTTGAGGCATACAACAATCATTGTGGGCTCATCCTCCGCCCTGATGACGTCTGGATCGTGATCCTCACCCAATTCAGCTTCTTCGTGAGCGCAAACACCGAGCAGCTCCGTTCGCATTTCGTAGCGCACGAGGGCCAGGAAGAATTAGATATAAGTATATACACTGTCTACTTTTGCTTTTGCAATGCACTTCAGTGACAGCCTCACGCATGCATCTCTATCGCAGTCTCTTAGTTCTATCGCGGTCTCTTAGTAGCACTCTGCTTGGCCGTGAAAGTGACAGAGTACATGATTCTGTAGTACTGATGTTCACGTCAATGAGGCGATCTACAAGCCAAAGTAACTCGCAAGATGAACACTATGATCAGGTAATTTTATACAGCAAGAATGGTAGTGCGCCGAGTGCTAAAATGCTACATAACATAAGGTTGCAAGCCGAAAACGCGACAGAACTTATTACATATATGTGTGGTCTTGAAACTGTTAAAAGCAGATGTGCAGTTTCCTCCACCGAAATTGTTCATGAAAGCTCTAGAGAAGGCTCGTGTTAGTATGACAGTCCAAGGCTTAGTAGTAGGTACAAACTCACGAGCCTGTTAGCACTTGGCAATCTGTAAGGAGGTTACCAGAACCTATGCCAAGCGCAGTCAGTTAGCTGTGGGTGACAGTCAGGTGAGGGGTTGAGGACTCGCCTTGGAAATCAGATAGATATACCATGTTGTTAGTAAGGTGATATTGCACGTGTTGAACAAAGCATAAAAACAGTCCGATGACTGCTTCTCTGCCCTCTAGACTATGGGCGGGGACGGCGGAGTTGTTGTTGATGTACTTGACGAATTTTCCGCTAATCCGCTCCTCGATGAGATAGTTTGCGCCGAGGTCGTTGTTGGGGTCATCGGGAATGGCTAGCGCCGCACGAACCAGCCTTAGACGTGGCAACTCAACCACGACATCTTGGCTCACATTGCCAGTCTTGAGCATCTCGTCAATGAAGGTGTACGCCATACCGAGCAATGATGTGCCCCAGTAAAGGCAATTCACCTCGTCGAGTGTCTTTTCCAGCTCATCCTCCCTTGCAAAGCGGCAACGCCCCATGGTTTGGCCCTTCCGAAAAAACACGCGTTTAGCTACAACCTGCTCGGCTGACAGAACAGATGGTGGCGGTGATGTAGACATGGATGGGACAACGTCTGCGTTTGAAATCAAGGCAGGGTGACACGTTTTGAAGCTTCCTGCCAAGCCAATCATAGATTTGGAGCTGGTGTCGATGGTGAGTGCGGCGACAGTGTACTTGCTATCAGTAGTACTGAATGGTGTAGAAACGAGCACTGCGAAGCCAATGGAAGGGATGTCGAAGAGACGAAAGGTGATAGGGACACATCCAGCACCTGTCATCACATAATGTGAGCTAATTGAGCGATTCTAAAAGTTCAAGGCACGTACCTATAGTAGAGGATGCTTGTTTTCTAACATTTCCCTGAGCTTTCATGGCCGCTTGTAGTTGAGATTGGCTGGGTAAGAAGAGTTTTTTTGATATGAGAGCGCTTGCTGCTAAGACAGGTTGCGACTGTTCCAGCTTTGAAGGGCCGCCACAGACATCGGATTGGTCTTCATCCTTTGAGACATCGTCACCTGCCAGGACCTCGCTAATTTCAGATATCGGAAACTGTGGTATCAAATATGGTTAGACCTGCCAATATACGAGCACCTCAACTCACCTTCCTGGAGCGCTTGCGTGCAGGGCGGCGTGGTGGCGATGGGCTAGAATCGTTGCTGCTACCTTGACTTTGCAGTACCCTTTTCTTTGCAGGGATACTAGAGGCTGATGTTAGTACATTTTGCACATCAGCGTCGACACTTGGTGCAATGTTCTGTGAGATTGAGCTAAGTGTGAAAAGTATCACTGAAAACATGAAAAAAGACCTACATTGACACATTGCTCTTGCCAGAGCAACACATCCTCGAACTGCGCATTTGTCATTACAAGAAGGATGGCGACACGGGCGTTTGCAAAAAATTTGGGTGTGGGGTCCTTGGGTGTTGCATGCACGAAGAATTCTTGTAGGACTGGTTCATTAGCACCAATGGATGGTTGTCTCGGGTCGTAAAGAATCAACTTTGGTGATTTGTGCATTTCCAGGCTATAGAGGGAGAGAGAGTGGCTGCGCGACCACTCTGCCCATAATGGTTCGAGCTGGTTGATTACCTCGGACTGGAGCTGAGCTAGGGTAATGTTGAGCGCAACACGCACATCACGTTCGATATTCTGTAAATTTCGCAAGTTGAGAGCAGTGCGAGTTAGAATTAATATAACCTACACCAACTAACACTGTGCCCGACTTTCCCTCTGGTTTCAGGTGATGTAAGGCAACTCGAATCATGACTTGATGGAAGCGGCCTGACGATGCTGCCTGAGCCATCTTGCTGCGATGCAGCTGGTGCACGGCATGATTGGGCGTATATCCCATGCTTGTGTGTGCAGGAACTGGAGGAGGAAGCATTTTTCCGCGGTCACCTGCCAGCGTGTGGGCTGGATGGCCAAAGCGCTGACTGGGAAAGATGTTGTCTATAAGATAGTACTATTAAGCTTCGTACACAAACCGGAAGCCCTCAGAGCATGACAAACCTCCACGTTGCGCTGCTGACATTGCTTTTACCAGCTCAGGTCTCGAGGGCCCCTCAGCAGCTGTGAAGTCTGTGACATGAATGATAATGAATTTGATTAGTTTTGGACGACTCGGACTCATCAAAGTTGGACTCACCAATGCTTGTAGCTTGCTGGCCTCGAGTCTGTTCTATAGCTTTACGTCCCTCGTAATGCTTTGTGCAGGTCGGGCAACATGTACGGCCTGAGCCGTCTTTACCACGCACGTATGTAAATGGTACAGTTGATTCGAAGCGTGTGTTGCAACGCTGACAAAGTCTCCAGCTGTTTGGATTCATGGGGGTAAAGTCTGCCATGGTGGATTCAGAGGACGAGCAAGGGATGCTGGAGGCTTTTGAACCATGTTAGACATATAATAGTCCAAGTGATTTGCAGTCACGGTTGTTCTTTTGAAGTGTGATTCTCAAGTGATCAAATAAAGGTGTCTGTCTTCCCAGATCCTGTAGCATGATAGCTAGCCCTTCGATGCACTGGGCCGACCGACTGAGCCTGACTCGAACACGTCAGAAGACACCATGATCAGCATGAGACCAACTAACAGAATTTTCTTGCTTTGAGCATCACGATCCTGAGCAGTTGTTCGAGGAAAAGCAAGAAGAGTTCAATAAGGTGGTATGCGATACTGACACCAGTGATACCAGCCTCAAACAGGAAATCAATTGTACTACAATATCAATGGCACCAACAGATGCGGACTAAGATAGACTACAGTACTACTCGACTTGCTGAATCTAAATTGCCTCCTCATCTGTCCAGGTAAACTCGTAGAAGTCAGACTCTTCATCTGATGAGTTGACTGCCGCAGATTCACCAGTGGGTACACGATATCCAGCCCCTTCAACAAATGGCGGTAAATCCAGAACATCCATCTCCTCAGACCCAATTAGTTTTTCACCGTCGCATGGGATCTTTGGCTGTGCGGTGATGACACTTCGAATGGGATCCTCGCCTTCAATGGCTCGAAAGCACATAAGAAGACCTGAATACACGTCCCAGATATTGTCACGAGTCAGTACAGTATGACCGAGCTCAGACATGAATGCCGTAGCCTGCTGGGAGAATTCCTGGGGTACCAAGAGAAAAACGGGGTGATCGGAAGGAGCGTATGTTTTCCGGACCTCCTCAAGTGAGGAATTATCGACGATCACCTGCAAAACATTAATATATGGACAAGAATGTGTCTGACAGCTTACAGAGAAGTCCCGACAATCAAATTTCTCAGGGCAATCGAAGATATCATTGGGGCGACCATGTGGTAGGATTTTGTGCATGTTGAAGCGGGGTTTAGTGTTGTTGAACTTATCGGCAAAAAGATCGAGCTCATGCTGGAGCCACGGAATGAAAACAAAGTGAAATACAAGTCTATGTTCCACACAGTGTTAGTGCAAGAAGTATCAAAGACATAAAGAAGAACCTTTCGAGTGCATCATCCGGGTTATAGATGCCTGCACTCAAACCGAAATCGAGAATATCTTCGAAACCCGGAGTCCAGCGACAGCGCAATTGGCTCCAGAAAATTTCTGGCTTTATATTGCGATGGTCGCCTCTGAACTTGTGCTGCAGGGTGCGTGCTAGACCTGGATCTTGAAGATGACGAAGCATGGTGTGACCGTTCGCAATCCCGTTGTTCTCTGTGCCCGGATCACTTTGGGTAACGAGAGGCATAGCTTGAATGATTGCATTAGTAGGCTGACAATTGAGACTGGATGCAAATAATTACCTCCAAGGCTTTGGACCGTGTCACAATACCAGCCACAGATCAAGCGTGGATTGTGATTGGTCCACCAGATCTTGAGCCAGAGTATTCGCCCTGAGAACGGCTCGATACCAACATGTAGGAAGAGCTGAAAACGACGCCACTTGTCGTGTTGGTCAAAAACCCAAATGTCGTGAAGACCTGCAGTCCAAAAAGTGCTGCGTTTGAGCCGGCGACTCTTCCGGCGCTGAACTTCATCTGGATGGTGAAGGTTCATGTACCGCAGTATTAAGTCTCTGAAAACAATTCAATCAGTGTAAATGTGTATCGACAGAACATCATTACAACCGTGGAACCATGAGATGTTCCTCTTGCCTAAGGGTTTGCTTCATGTCGTGCGAGCCCTGTTTGGGGGAACCGTTGACGAACACTCTCGATGGCAGGTCCAATGCTTTCAATTGTGTGTGCTTGACCACGGGCAGGACGTAACTCCCCACTGTGAACGTCCGCTTTTCAAGAGGCTCAGTCTGATAATTCAAACATCAGAAGCTCTGTTTGAAGGTATGTTTAGGTAGCTATGACTCACGATATATTGAACTTGCTAGTCTCCTGGTGTGCCCGAAGACGAGAGATGATCTCTTGATTGCTGTAACCATTGGCAACATACTGCTCTACAAGCGGTCTTATGATTGCATCTGGAGCTGCAAAGTAATTAGCGCCAGTGTGATTGAGTTAACTGAACCCAGTTTCAAATGCACTTACGACTAACAACACCTCTCCCGTTTTTGCCTTGCGGGTTGGGCATTGGCAAGCCTTGAAGTGCCAGCCTGCGTCAGTGGTTCAATGAGA